>NW_027069919.1:12201-193656 GCF_002906115.3 Quercus suber | reverse complement strand
CCCCCCCCCCCCCCCACATATATATATATATTATTTTCCATAATGTTCTTTTTTAGGGGCATTAGTAACTAAACTTTCCTTTCTTTTATGGGTTTAAGATTTAGAACTCTTCTCTTATTCTCTTGGTTTCACTTTTTATTTATTTATTAGTCTTCTTAGTTCTTATACACCATTCCCTCTAACATAATACCATTTTATAAATTTTGGTGTGTGGCTTCTTTTTAAGTTGTTGTTGCAACCAACTTCTTTAGATTGATTTGCTTTTATTCTATAAGAGCATAAATATGTAAACCTTCCTATTCCTTTGTTGTTTGAAGGGTAATTATGGTTTTCAAATCACATAAGATAACAGCCATTGAACCAAAAAAATAACCTTAAAATTTTGGGTTTGGAATTTGGATAGGTTTAGTTATGGATCAAATTATTTGGAGTCATTAAACATAAAATTATATATATATATATATATATTAAAAATTATTGAAAATAGAATCCTGTATTTTTTTTAATTTAAAAAAACTAATATGAAAATTATAGCACTTTTAAATGTTGAGTTGAAATTAGGCTTTCAAGATATGAAATTGCAAGTAATTTGCAGTTTGAAATCGCGACTTTGATTCATAATTTTAAATAAAATTGTGAGAGTTAAATTTATGATTTTAGATTTAAATGCGAGAGTTCAACTAATGTCTTTAAGAACTTCCACAATTTTCAGATAAATAGAGATATAATATTTTCAAATTTTCTTATAAACCGAAAGCTAGATTTAGTTTGATTCATCGGAAATCCAAAATTTTGGGTTTAAATTGGTTTTATTATTTTTTTTCAAAAAAAAAAAAACCGAATTAGTTATTTGATCCAATCTAACAAAAGGGGGCCTCGAATTGTGTGTTAGCAATAGTTCACAAACTTAGACTGGACTCCCAGCCCAATTATGATTTTTTTCAATGGGATCCAGCCCAATGCATCGATCACGTTGGACTATAGAATTCCCAAATCATAATCAAACGCCAAAACCCCAAACCTGTTTTTAAGTATTATTTTTTCGTCTCGGCACAATACAATGTTCGGGGTTTTGGACTTTTTCTTTTGAATCTCCTTTCTCAAAAATAAAATAAAAAATAAAATCATCTGAATCTCATTACCTAGAGTAGAAAGAGGAGTAAAAAGAATTTCACTGCAGAATAGACTGCTTTTGCTCAAAATTCATTTGAGTAGTTTTATGTTTCTAAACAAATGGAAGATTCTATTTAATAATTAATCATCAATGCACACTAAAATACAACTCTTACAAGAGTCCCTTTCAATTTGTTGCCTGGTATTAATCTTAGCTTGATAGGGCAAGGTTATCATAGGTTTAGTTAGCCATTTTAACTGAGCTGGGAATCTATATTGTCTATATGTTTGTGGACATTTAGTTTTGGATATGTGGAAGGATATAGTTTTCAAGTTTAACCATCTTTGGAGTTAAAATTGCATCATGTCTTAACACAACAAATATATTGGAAATTTTCCCATATCCGATACAACCTAAATCATTACAGCTTCTCTTAATATCTGTCTAGAATTGCTGCAGGAGACAGCTTACTGAAGGTGCATTTCATGGCATATTCTCACGCACGTGAACTTATGTGGGACAATGCTATCTTTGAGATCAATTACCTGTGTAGCTTTAATGGTCCGTTTGGATTGATGGGGAGGGAGAAGGAGTAGAGTGAAATTGGCTTAAAATTAACCTATTTTTAGTCAACTCTATTATACTCCCTTTCGCTCCCCCCTCAATCCAAACAGGCCCTAAGTGCAACATGAAAAGTATAACCGTCACTTTAACTTGTGTGATTATTGTAGTCACATTTTTTGATCTGTTGAATTAATGATAATCTTATGTGTACATCTCATTTTAAACATACATGCTCCTAAATGATATGAATTACCAAAACCTTTACGCTCTTACCTTTTACTTGTATATCTTAAAAGATAAGTCAAATCTCATTGATCTTGAGTTGGATCATCAGTTTTTAATAGGATAGTTGCAATTGCCAATTTGTTGATAAAGCATTTCCCATAAAATTAACAAATGGCTTATGCAAAGAAATTAGCACCCATCAGCCTATTGTTTTTTCTGCTGTTATTGGCAAGTAATTACTGACTGCAACAATTGTGTAGAATGAATCATAGAAGAATCAGGGTTTTGGGAAAATGCTGATGAATTTTTATAATTCGATTCCCACTTTCTATTAAAGAACACATTGAAAACTTTTTTCTACTTCTTTATAATCTAAATATGTTTGCAATTTTTCTTTTATATTGTTTCTTCCACTATGGGGTAAATGCTGACAGGCTCCCTCTAGTGTGGTGCATGGTTATCCACAGTATATTAAAAAAAAAGAAAAAAAGGTTTCTTTAAATTTAGTCTAAGTAAAATTAATGCTTAGTTGAATTGAGTTGATTTGTGGTCCATGGATTTTAGCAACGAAATTACCTCTTAAAAGTAAGACGGCAGCTTATGAATCAGAATTTTTAAGCTTTTTTCAATAAATGGTTTAAGGATAGAAAAATTCCTTACTGTAAGATTTTTGCGTGTTGGTTAAATCTTTGTTTTAACTTAGTAGTAGTCTTTGAAAAAGATTCTGTTATTTGTCTTTCTTTTTCTTTTTCTTTTTTATTTTTTTTATTTTTTTATTTTTTTATTTTATTATTTTTATGTTTAATATTCCAAAAAAGGTCTATATCTTCATTTATCAACCCAATAAATGCCTAATTTTAATCTCTTTGTTGGCTTACCAAAAAAATGTTACTTTGCATTAAAGTTCCTTATTGAGACAATGAGATTCTTACTATATCTTTTTTTTTTTTTTTTTTTTGAGGGAAGATTCTTACTATATCTGATAAAATGCAATTTATCCTATGTGTTGGATCATTGATGTGCACAAAGATAATTTTTTCCTGTGAGCATGTTTTACTTGATTAATCATGACATATATTATATATATATATATATATATATATACTCAATTGCATATGAACTGCTCTGCAGTACCTACGAAAGTATGTACTGTAGCTTCTCAGTGTATTTCCATAGTGGCATCCTATCATGTACTGTATCTTCTCTCTGTGTATTCCATAGTGGCTTCCCATCCCCATTTTGGTGTTATACTCCAATGCAGTAGCTTTAGAATCACAGCATTGCATCCAATGTTTTATCTCCTGACTGACTGCAGTGGTTTTACAATTTTATACGCTCACAAAATATATATTCCTTAAATTACTGCTATTTTTTCATTTGATTTTGACATTCCTAATTGGTTGCTATTATCTTCAGAGATTTCTGAAAGTGAAATATCTTACATAGTCACAGGTACGCCTCAAACTGATCTGCTGTTGCATTTGTTTTGTTAATTAGTTATTAGTCTTTCATAATGACTGAGGCTTGATTAATATAATCAAGTAGTAACACAACGTGTACCCATCATATATGATCTGTCTGGATGTGTAAACAGATGTTAAATGTACATTTTCTTGGGGTTTTGGATTTGTGTGGCAGTAAAGGATGCTGCCGGGGGGGCCGGTTATGTCTTTTACATATCAACCTGTCTGGTTGCCAGATTACACTTAAAATGGTATTCACATTTTGAATATGAATTAAGGTAGAACTTCTAAACATAATATATCATGGCTATCAAAATTGTTAACTTTGTTCAGGACCTTATAGCAGCATCAGCAATGGAATTATAATTAGTTCAGATCTACACGCCAAAATATTGATCCTCTCTTGGTTCAAAGTTCAATTATGTTATCATGGCACACAGTTTTTTCATAATGTAGTTGTTGCAGGATATCAGAAGGGAGCTGGGTATTATCATTGATTCTTGACCAGGAAGTGCAATCATCAATGGTAGCTAGTTGCACTACAAAATTGATTTACAGGCATGTGTGTTTTCTGAGGAGTCTGCTTAGTGCTCTCAATTTTTCTAATATTGACTTACAGGTGAACAAGAAATGTGAAAAATGCGATAATGATGAGGCTGAGTATTCTACCACTCAATGCAAGCTGTCCTTTTTCTTAAGGTCATCTATCTTAGGAAGCACATTTTCTTTATAATTTTCTCTCTACAGATGAGATCGGCGGATGAGTTTGTGTCACCTTGTTCATGAGCTTATCTACTTTGTCCTATTCTTCGTATTCTTTTCTAGCAATGCAAACTTCAAAGTTCATAAAGTAGGTCAAAATAAAAAGTAGATAAGCCTTTTTTTGGACATGTCCATGAGTGATAAAATTTGTGGATGACCATTTTTGTTATATTAGACATGTTTTGGTTTCTAGGAAAGATCTTCCTTTTTTTCCCCTTTAAAAAGAAAGAAAAATTATGAACCCCAAAATTCATTCTTACTGGTTAAATCAGTCAATATGTAGTCTTTTTAATTCGTTTGATTCTCAAAATAAAAATAAAAATAAAAATAAAATTTATTTCATTAGTTTTGTACATGAAATTTGTGCCTATATTGAATCGAATATTTTTTTTTTCAAATCGAAGATGCCAATGCTTGAACCATCTCCCAAAAAGACAACTTGATCTATATGAAGAAATACAGAATTTTATTTCAGGAAACAAAAAGTACATAACGTTTATCATGTGGAGAATCAACCAAACAAAACAAAACAAAAGAAAACAGAATCCAAAAGAAAAACAACTACAAAGAGATAACCCGTACTTCCCAAAGACCCAGTACTAATTAATAGTTCTATATTTGTGCACCCCAATTCAAAAACACAGGTGGTGATCACAAATCGAATCTAGAAAAGATAAAAAATAAGATTACACCACAAACAGCAAAGCTACCCATTGCTGATGCCTTTTATTTACACAAAACACCAAATACCATAATATAATATTATCATCACGAATCACACAATCGTAACAAAAAGTTTCCAACTTCAATGGAGCCTTAACAGTCGCCGGAGATTGTCAGTGGCTCCGGCATCTATTCCGGCGGATGCCTCAACGTTGCAACGAAGCTTTGGCCTCAAAGAAAACTTTGGCAGTGGCAAGCTACTCGGAGGTGGAGCTAGACTAAATACTGAACCTGAAAATTTTTCAAACTCTTCTGCACCCACCACCTTACCAAAACTCTTACCTCCTCCAGCCGCTGATGATAAAACCCGAGACACATCCTTTGGTAGATCGTTCGGGTCTGGACCTAAGCGCTTGGTGGAAGCTATGATCAAACACTGAGAAAGAGCATGTGTAGTTGTTTTCAAATCTTGCTTTGGATCTTCTCTCTTTGTGGGTTTTGATTTCTTTGGTGTGAGAGACTGGTCTCTGGGTTTGTTGGGCTTTCGTGTAGGAGGAGAAGAGAGGCCTCGAGTTCGAGAAGGGAGAGATTGGTGTGTTATGGGGTTTGGTAGAGGAAGGAGAGGTGGTTGTTGTTGTTGCAGATATGATTGGTTAAAGAGTGGAGCTGGGGATGGATAAGAAAACGAGAGAGAAGGGTGGTGTAAGAGACCACCACGGATTTCTGAGGGCTTGGAAATGAAAGCTCGAGGACTTTTCTTTGGTGAGGTTTTGACTTGCTTGTTATACTTGAAGGGAGAGATTGGTTCGTCTGGTGAATATGGTACCAGAACTGCCTCCATAGTTACACTGATTTTGATTTACAGAAACTAAACAAAAGATCTCAAAATTAATTTCAACAAAGATAATAAACAAAAAGGGGAGGCGTTGATCTTATAATAACTAGATCAATAGCCTGAAACTTGTTTTATAAAAAAAAAAAAAGCTGTACCAGTTGAAAATCTATCAAAATATAGATCAAGAAGAAGTATGAGAAAATTTCATGAAAATATAGACAAAATTTAAAAGAAACTTTTAAATTAGTAGATCTTTGGTATAAGAAACAAGAAACAAAAGCCAAAATGAAAAATCTAATAACATAAGTTAGATATAAGTCAGTTTTTTTTTTCTCTGACCCAGAAATGGATACAAGAACTAGCGTACATAAGAACGGCCAGATTTGTTTTTCTATATTGTTTTTCTACCTCTATGTGTCTTTGTGTCAACTCAGAACCTCTTTATATAGAAACAAGGCTCCAACGGCTACTTTAATATTCATCATTATTAATTTATTGCATATAGTATATGAATAATATTAATGTCACAATTACTCCTATTTTACCGACAACCGTTGCGGTGGGTTACCCCCTTAAGGTCTAAAGCCATTGGAGTACACTGTAGGGCGGCTACCGCCGATTCAATTTCGACCGTTGGATCTTGTTTATAGAAATAGCCGTTGGGGTGATTGTGACCGTAGATTTCAGTCCTCGGGTTCCTCGAAGTTTACACTTTATATAAAGACCACGAAAAAATCCTAGCCATACACGTAATGTTTTTACATGATGGGACCCACGTGCTTTTCATGCATTGTTTTCGTCCTTGTGACCTCTCGTGTAAGGAACGAGGGAGGGCAACACATTTTTTTATATTTTTTTATTATTTTTTTTTAAATTAAGATATTTTGTGGAAGAGAGAGAAAATCAAATGGAGTGGTTTTGCTTGCTTTCTGCAATAATACACTATTACTTTTCAGAGCGAATCGTTTTGCTACACGTCGCGGAATTTGAGCCACGTCTTACGTAGCGTTGGTTAGATTTTTGTAATGAATCATTGGAGGCCCCATGTGTGCTATAATAAAAAGTTTTGTAGTATATTTTAAATTTTAGTGTGGCATGCATCCATATTTTGCATAACACCTTTGTTTGTATTTTTCTTTTCATTCCTTAGGCATTCTTAAATCCTAAGTATTTTTGCATAACATCAGTCACGAATAATAGACTGTCATGATGAGTTTGCACCCTAGGTTTCATATCATTTTATACGTGAGACAATGCTAGCTAGTAGGAAAAAATCATTTTCACAATTTCCATGTCAAATAAAAAAAGAAATTTTAAGTCGGTATTATTTTCACAATGTTTTCATAATAAATTTTAAGTGATAGGTTGTTACTGACTATTATTAGTGGACAAAAAAATAATTTCAATGGTAAGTTTAAATTGGAACTAATAAAAATTTACCTATAATTTATTTTTAAAAGTGTTGTGAAAATAATGTGAACGTAACATTTTAAAAAAATTATTATCTTTACAATATTGATAGCATCATCAATAGTTTGTAATTATTGAGTTGGTTGAATTGCCTATTTGACATTTTAAAATGTTGTCTAATTTTTATTGAATCACCTCTTATATATTAAATATTCACGTGATATGCTCCCCAAATTTTCACTTAAAATTTAGCTATATATATATATATATTTTTTTTTTCAAAGTGAGGCTGGGTTTTCATTATTGGTGATTCTTTCAAATAAAGGGAGTCTTAGCTAGTCTTGTATCAATAGTTTTACTCTTACCAATTCTCCGGACAAACCTTTGATAAAAGGATCTTCTACTTTATTACTTGACTATACACGAACAATGGCTATGTTCTCATCAAGAATCAACTCTCTTATGTACTTATGTCCTAGATTAATATACTAATATGTCTAGAATTTCCTTAGAGCATCTTCAATGGCTTCTTTAAAGCCAATTTTAGAGAGAAAACACCCCAAAAACCCATTCCAACAGCTTCTCCATCTCCATTTTTTAGATTATAATTGTTACAGTGTTTCTCTACAAGTAGAGAACACTGTAGTAATTACTATAGCACCTCTAAACAATATTCTCCCTTAAAATAATACCCATTTGAATAAAAAAATAATTCATTTTCTCTTTCGTTCTTTACTCTCTCGTGCTTCTCTATCTCAACAGTTACAAACTAAAACATACTACAATCAAAACAAAAACATAAAACCCAATCGAAAGATTTGAAACACAAAAACAGTCTTTCTCATAAGCTTAATGAAATCTAAACAATAAAATAAAACTAATCAAACTAGAACCAAAAAGAAAAAGAAAAAAGTAGAACGCTGATCTATGTAGAATGCCGATCTCCATTTCTCTACCGGTGATCTATGTGTGTATGAGAGAGAATTTGTTTGTGTGTGATAGAGGGAGAGAAATTTGTGTGTGTGTAAGAGAAAGAGGAAGAAGGAAAAAGGGAGAAAGCGGAGATATGTTCTGGAGTCTGGAGATCAAGAACTAGAAAAACAAAAAGTAAAAAAAAAAAGAAAAAAAAAAGAGTGAAGATAGATATAAGGGTCAGTGGACGTGTGTGGGGGAGAAAAAACAAGAGAAAAAAAGAAAGAAAAAATGTATGGATGAAAAAAAAAAAAAAACCTTAAGAAAGAAAGGAAAAATAATATAAGGAATAAGAAATCAAGATTACATGATTAACATATATTACAATACTATCACAATAATATAATTAAGATATAGTTATTAGTTGATATTGGTGAGTAAAAAATATAATTTAATGAGTTTTAAATGTTAAAATAGAATTAGTAATAACTTACCATATCAAATTTTGTTGTGAAAGTATTGCGAAAAATGTTATAGACGCAACATTTCTCATTAAAAAAATATAATTGTTAATGTTGTTTGGAATTTGAAAAATATAGATGAATTAAGAAATATTAAAAAAAATAAAGAAATAATGAAGAAATAATATTTTAATTGAATAGAAAAAAAAGATAGAGAATCTGTTGGAAAGTGTATTTGAAAAAGTTAATAAATAAAAGGAGAAAGTTACGGTTCATTATCCAAACAGTACAAAAATTTAGAATGACAGTTGGAGATACTCTTAGCACACTTTACTGTATGCTCTAATTTAATATATGGTGGCTTTTATTATTATTATTATTATTTTTTTTTTTTGGCAAGCCAGGACTTAATATTAAAATGACTAGTATTGGTTGTTTTCAAATTGATGTTGTCCTATTTTAAGAGAGTTTGCTAGTAGTTATTGCCAAGTTTCCCCAAGATTCAACAAACTCTGTAATTATATAGATAGTGACAATTTTAGATAATTCACAAAACTCTTTTATACCGCTAGAACAAATGATTGAGAAGTGGGATAATAGTATTTTTAACCTTTAGAGTTCAAGAAAATGAATGAATTTCAAATAATTACAAAAAAAAAAACAAATAAATGATTGTCAAAAGTGAGAAAATCTTACTTATATAGAGTTTGTTAGCTTGGTCGGCCATGTGAGAAAAGAGAAAATCATCTATTCAACGAAATGGATTAATCTTGTTAGAATATTGAGCTAAAATTTTGCTAATTGAATTGGTGTGTCAAAATTGTGGTTGCAATTATAGCTTATTTCTGAAGGATAATGGTGATGGGTTTACATGGTTTTGACGACATGAAATCTGAACAGGGAACGAGAGCTATAGCTGGATAATGCATGCAATGATTCGCACCAAGCAATCATTCAGGGCCAGGCAGACAAAATTAAAGACATTTTAACCTCCTAAGGCAATCGGGCCCCCTTAATTCGAACAAAAAAAAAAAGCTGATCTGACTAGCTACTATACAATGTGCTCTACTGTTGAGTCCTAATCTATGTTTAGTTGCTAGAAATTGATAATGACTTGGGATCTTAACTTTGTCTGGAGACAGATGTCTCAGCAACCGAAAGTTTATTTTATTTTTAATTTTTTAAATAGGTAAATAACAGGAGAGGAGAATGTAAAGTTGGGATTATAAACATGAGATATCACAAAGAACGTCATTATTTTTAAGCTATCACTTGATGTCTTACTTTTTTTTTTTTTTTTTGTGGTCAACAAACAACCGAAAGTTTGTGGTAAAGATTTTAGCTATTTAATTTTTTTTTTTTTAATGAAACATATTTCCATCTATCACTTCATAATATTTTCTCAAAAAGATAGCTTTACATACATATTCAACCAATAGAATATATTGATTGATTTAAATTCTATTGTATTTTAAACTCACTATTAGAGTCTTGTCATAATGTGGTTGGCCAATTAAAGTTTCAAAATTTGTATTCATACTCATAATATTACATATTGTTTGAATTTAAGTCATTTTGTGCCGATTTGGATAGCACTTAATGTGGCGTTGTGTTTTGTTCCTGCGTTTTCAGTTTTTTTTTTTTTTTTTTTTAGCTGGAGTTATTGACTTTTGAGGAAAAAAGTAATGTGCATGAACAGTACTTGCACTGTTCATGCACTAAAAAATATTAAAAATGAGTCTCACGATACTATTCATACATTTAAAAATTATTTTGTTACAGTATTTTCAGCAACAATAAGTTGTATCCAAACAGATATTTTGTCCATGTACAATGATTATGTGTCTATTAAGTGTCACCTCAACTCAATAGAATTTAAAATCAATCTTGTAGTTCATTGATTTGGCAATGTGTCTACATTCACGGAATTGCAACAATTTTCACATGTCAAGAATAAAAATCAAGAGGTGGTTACAGTACATGATACAACAAACCCAAATTTTGAAGCAACCCAAATAATCGGATAAAGAAGGGGCCAAGATTCTAAAAATAGAGTTTAAAAATGTTTGGACTAATCGTTGAATTTAAATTCTTTTGAATCGAGGTGGCACTTAATAAAACATAATCACATGTATGGACATAATCACAGAATGACTAATTCAAACAATATGTAACAATAAGGGTATGAATACAAATTTTGAAAACTTTAATAGAAAAAATCAAAATTATCCCAAATTTTTAAGGTCCAAATTACAATGTAGTCATAATTTTTTTTTTTTTTTAATTTCACATATATGAACACATAATATTAAAACTTCCAGATAAGAATGCTTTGACTTATCAGACGATGGACAAATCGTGGCTGGGGAATGTAGTTGAAGAGATAAGGTTTGATTATGTTGAACTGTCTTGTGTTAAACACGAAGCCAATAGAGTAGCCCATTTGTTGGCCAGTCTTTCGTTCAGTCCAAATGTTATTGGATTTGAGTCTTTGTTTTCTGATTGAATAACGTTGATCTTTTTTGGCCTAGAAAATAAAATAAAATTCCAGCGATATTTCCTACACAAAAGTCTTAACTTTTTAAAAGCATTTTTGCAAGGTTCTTTACCATTTAGCTTTTTAGGAACGAATGATAGCACCGAGTTAATTAATTTGGCATAAAAAATTCCTTAAACTTTTTCTATAGGAAGCGTGTCTCACGGGTTCCTATGGCATAAAGAAGAGAGTTGTTAAATTTTTTATTTTTAACAAGAGTTTCCAAAATTCTTTAAACACTTAATTATATTCTGATGTATGTATTGTATATCTTATACATCAAATAATTGCAAGGAATAATTATTTGGGAGTAGTCCCAAGATACTTGAATAAATGTTTCAAATTCAAGATTTCATAAATCTCATGAGGTCTTAAGAACTATTAGACCAACCTTTTGAAATTGACAACATTGATTAATTGTTACCACCAACTTGCTAACCGACCATGTTCAAAAAATCTCATATTCTTACTATATTGCAATTTGCAATTTTGATTTGTTATAATCACACGTTGAAATGATTTTTTTTTTCCCTTGAGTTGATAACTAATGTTACCATAAAATAATAGAAGCCAAAATATAATATAGTATTTGATCTTTATAACTTTTAAGATACTTAAGTGTATGTGTAGGCAACCCAAAGATTATGATTGGGCTTTCTTTATCTTGTGGTTGTTGCATCCATGTCGGCAATAAAAACTCCTAGTCAGCATATTGAGATTAATTACTCTCAAACGATTCCTATAAAAAAAAAAAGTTAGACCCTAAATTTGAAAGAATAATGAAGTGTTTCAAGCGATAAGTAATGTTATTAAGCTTGGTAAGAGAGTATAATTAAAGTGAATGGGTGTTTAACAGCTAATTTGTTTCTCAAAAGAAAACATTTTTAAAAAATTCATACTAACAACCAATAATATTCTTAATTAAATTCATGTTACATGTTCATAAAGCGTTCAGTGTTCACACACCAAAAATAAAAAACATTTAATGCCACTAAAATGTTACTTTATCTATTTACGAAATCATTTTAACAACACAATCTACCTCATGTATTTTATTTCGTAATTTATCTCATTAAAATAATATTATACTTTACACACACAACAACGACAATAACAATAATAAAAATAAATAAATAAATAAATAACGCAAACAAATTCAAACCCGCACACCCAGTCCCATCGCCACGCTAAAACCAAATGCAATCCCATCACGGCCCAAACCCATGCACGTACCTAACTCTGCCATGCAACCCACAACCCCCATGACACCACCCACGGCTAGATTGGCCCCTCTCACCTCATTGACCTCTTAATGTCATCATCTCCCCTCCAATCTTGTTGTCAACTTCCGCAATCAATGCCCCTTAGGGCCTAGCAGTAGAGGAGAGAGAGAATGAGTGGGTGACCATAGAAGAGAAAGAGAATCAAACAATAGAGGAGAGAGATAATAAAATGGAATTAAAAAATTTTACATATTGCTACAGTAAACATACGTGCAATATTTTTTGTAAAATGCTTCACCAGATTGGTGAACAATATCTTATATTTTTTGTCATCATCTCCCCTTCAATATATATATATATTTTTTTAGAGAATATTTTTGTACTTATTGGTGAACAATATCTTATATTTTCCATTTTGATAAGATATGCCTCCCAGGATGAAAATGCTCTTTGGGTGTTACTTTGATTTTATCATTGAAATAAAGAGAAGGCAGAGAAATTCTAAATAAAGAAAAAATAAAAATAATAAAAGAAGAAGAAGTAAAAATATATGTTGCCTATGCATTATTAAATAAAGGGCCATCAATAAAGAAACGGAAGGTCGGTTTGTTGAAGGAATGGTCAAATGATGAAAAAGTGTGTGTCGACTCTCAAGTCCAGCCAAGCACTGCGTCAAATTTGCCATATACAATAATGACGTGCGCATCACCTCTTCTTTTAAAGTTTAGTCGTTACCCATTCTCACCCAAAAAAGAAAAATAAATTTTAGTCATTACTCTTTGTTACTCATTACCATCAACACACATACGAATTACGATTGATCGAAGCCTAAATTGTAATTTGTCAAAGTATGATGGGATGTAGGTATGGTGTGGGTTTGGATAGGAAGGTTAGTTGCGGTGCGTTTTCCAGCTTCGCGTTTTCTCCTTTTTTTTTTTTTTTTTTTTTGCCGCACTTGTTGACTTTGGAGGACAAAATTCACTATGCATGTACTGTGCGTGCACTGTTTACGCACTATTCACGCACTGTTTAATATTAAAAGTGGGTCCCACAATACTATTCACACATTTAAAAATTATTTTGCTCTAGTGTTTTCAGCAACAATCAGTTTTTATCAACTTTCAGTAACAATAAGTACTATCCAAATGGACCCATAATAATATTTGGATCCACTAACGCAGTGACGGACTTAGGATTTTAAGTTAGCAAGGGCTAGAGTATAAAGGGGAAAAAAAACCAAATAGGCATCTATATAGTATTAAAAAATTATATGTACTCAAAATTGTTGTTTCTAAATACATTAAGAAACAATAATTTACCAATAAAAATAAAACCAAAAACAAAATAATGTTTTTTTTTAATACTAGGCTGGTTATGATTTTTTTTTTTTTTGGCTAGTTGAAGTTAGAGCATTCACAGTGGTGGTGTTAAAAATTTTAGCTTTTAGCACCTCAAAAAATTACTTTATTTATTTTACCACCCCACTTTACAATACATCAAATATCAAATGTTTTATTTTTTTTATCACTTCATCTAAAATAATATAAATAACTCATTAAAATAATAAAGGAAGAGATATAATTTGAGTTTTTTAATTGAGGGAAGAGATATAATCTTAATAAAATATTGTATTTCATTTTTAACAACTGCTACAATCAACTGGTATTTATAGTAGTTTACTGTAATTGCAAAAAATTTAGCTTTACCTTCTCCAATAACACATGATTTTTTGGCTCTTTGGTGGTAAAATAGTTTTTTTTTTTTTTTTTGCTAAAATAAAATCACTATTTTGATTGTTTTTATTGTTTTTGTTAAGTTTTTGAGTTGGATAGTTGTTATTTGGATGAGACTAGTTAAGCTTATTGAGAAGAAGAGGGACCTAAAGTTTTGGAAGGGAGGCCAACTACAAAAATTATACATATAATAACTATAAAAATAAATAAATAAATAAATAATTGGACCGCGGGGGAGGGGGGGGGGGGGAAGGGTAGGCCCCCACCTAGGTTCGTCCTTGCACCGACGTAATGACTTTAGGTTTTACGTTTCCATAATATCTATTGGATTTGGGCAATTTGGGGTGATTAATAAATAGGTTGTGCAAAGGTTTGGAGAACTAGTAGACTTTATTTTATGACACTTTGATATTATATATCACATTCCACGTTAAAGAGAGATTTGATCTACAATCGTGATACCAAATACCTTCCGAAGATTTATACATATTCTGAAGACTTTTGATTTTTATCGATCTTTTAATTTTTTTTTTTTATAGTTGTTGAGACCTTACAATTTTATTCGTCATAATTTTAATATATGTTTTAAAATTAATTTTAATTTATATTCTACATATAAACTTTCTCTTAAATCTTGTCAAATTCTATTCTATTTCAAACCTCCATTAAAATCTTGTATACATATTTATATATAGATAAACTCATAAAAGTCAAAAACTAGTTAGAGGAGAGGATTCCCTTTACCTTTTTGATTTTTGGACTTATTTGTCATGTTGACAGAGGCTCAAATGCTTTAGCCCATTTCTGTAGCAGCCAGGTTCGATGCTTTTGTAACTCCCATTGGGCCGAACCCATCTCCCCTCTCCCTTTTGTAAGAGATGGCCAGGTGCCACTGTGATCCTTTTATTCTACTCTTCAGTAAATATCTTTATTATAATAATAATAATATTATTATTATTATTATTAATAAATGTATAGGTTCGTGTCAAATAGGTACTGTAGGAGCTCATTTTTTATGTATATATTAGGCCTGAGGCCTCAGCTTAGGACGAAAGGTCGTCTGAGGAGGAATAGACATTGTCAAGGGAGTCCGTATTAGTAAATGAAGAAATTAGTTTTGGCCATAATGGCCCAGGATGGTGGGCTGAGGATAAATGCATCCTCAACTAACCAAAGCTGAGGTTTGAAGAGGTGGTCTGCGGTCTAGAAAATTGTTTCAGGAAGTTCTGTTGGCATGGATAAGTATTGTAGAAACATAGGACAGGGGGGAAGTCCTAAAATATTTAAGGAAAAAACTGCTAATTCCGCATTAAATGCTCTGCAACGAACTCTTTGGTAGCATTAATGTGGAGGTGATACCTGAAAAATGGTTTTCAGCCTTACAACTACTACATAAAGACTTTAGGAGAGTGCTGATGGGACAAGTATCAAGACAAACCATTTGGCCTACACGTGGAGGGTAAAGATGAAAGGGGAAGAAAGTATAAAAGAAGAAGGAAGCAATGAGAGAGAGGGATCAAGAAATGAAGAGAAATAGAATGTAGCAATCAAGAATTGCATTTGTAACCAAACTTGAGAGAAATATATAAGAACTGATCTTTTCGGACTGTGCCAAGGATGATTTTCTTTAGTATAAACTTGTCTATCTTTATTTTCCTGTCATCTGAATCTATTATTCTTATCGTTCAACTTGTTAAAACCCAGTTTTCTAACTTATTCTCTACAAATTCATTATTTTGGGTTTTTGGGCCTAAGTCCATCCAACTTTTGGGCTAGGGACTCAAATCTAGTCCTTACAGGTACGATCATTTTGCTGAAACTGAATTTTTTTTGTTAAAAGTATTGTAAATAAAGGTAAAAATTAGCTGAAATAGTATTTCCAACTTTTGGGCCTAAGTCCATCCAACTTTTGGGCTAGGGACTCAAATCTGGTCCTTACAGGTACGATCATTTTGCTGAAACTGAATTTTTTTTGTTAAAAGTATTATAGGTAAAGGTAAAAATTAGCTGAAATAGTATATCCAACTTTTGGGCCTAAGTCTATCCAACTTTTGGGCTAGGGACTCAAATCTGGTCCTTACAGGTACGATCATTTTGCTGAAACTGAATTTTTTTTGTTAAAAGTATTGTAGATAAAGGTAAAAATTAGTTGAAATAGTATAGTGAGACTCAAAAATAGTACCAAAAGGTGCAGTAGGGCTCATAAATAGTAACAAAAATAAGCTGAATAGTAAAATAGATTGACTTTTTAATTTTTGCTAAACACACTTATTTTGACACAAATCCATTTAACTCATAGAAGTAAAGGTCATTTTTAATCAATATAGATATGAATATCCTGTTATAAAATTGAGCTATTAAAAGAATTTTAATAGTTATATTGATAAATTCTTTAATGAAACCTTAGAATTCTTATCTATTTTCTTAGATAGTGTATTTATAAATTTGGTTGGAAATTTATTAAGTTGAAATAAAAACTTTTAGATTGTATGCTACTAGTACTTTAATTGCTACAACAACAAGATTCTCAACAAATATATATATATATATATATAGAATGTGTATAATTTATCTATTATAATTGTGCCTACAAAATATAAATTACTCATTTTTTTAATCTTTGAACCCACTCTCTAAAAAATTTATTGTTTGGGCTTGTTGGACTGTTTTTCCTTTCGATTTCAGAAAGCATATCCAAATTAAGTCCCTACAATCATATTAATAAATGAGTCATATTAAGGTTTGGAGATTTTTACATACAATTATTAAATAGATCAAGTTAGTGTTGACTTATTAAATCGAATGCATCTATCTCAACACGGCACAAATATGAACTAACCACAGTTTTGGGAAAAAATAATCCATTATCACAGAAATATTAGTCTCTTTTCTTGTTTTCCTCATGGGCCATGAAATTAGCTTCTAAGTTCTAATTCATCCCCTTAAAGTTTTAATTTTATAATTCGTCACATGGCCAAGATATTAGCCGTTTATTGACTAGGCTTAAAAGATTGAGAAATCACAATCGGGCCTAAATAGTAAATATGAGTAATGGTGTTTAAGCTTCCAGTTTCCCCAAGTTTCATGACCCAAAGAAAAAGATTTTCCTTCGTTTTCTTACTTTTTTCTTTTTGGCCCAATTGTAATTAAACGAAAATTCCATTGCCAGAATATTTGGAGGCCGAACCAAATGACCCAAAGTTCTGTCCATATACTATAAGGGTTGCACATTCAACACTCAACACTGGACATGTGTGATAAAGATAATTTGTTGCTCACTTGGCAGTGTGGTTGCAACTATTACAATTTTAACATTTTATGAGTCTATATTTACCAAAACAGCAATTTACGTAGATTTCTCCCGGTAGTTATATAATTAATAAAAAAAAACCTTTCTATTCCTAAATGGAATTCCAACTTTGAAAAAAATCACAAGTGTGAAAGAGAAAAAAAAATCCCATGATCAAATGAATGGCTTTATATTTTTCAAATTGGTCTCAAATACTTATAAACATGCATAAATATGTGCATCATATATATAAATTTGTGTTTTCTCTTAAGTCAAATCTTGACTCCATCACTGATTCACTGGCTATAGTTAATACAAAGATAAAAGAAAATCCAAATATCCATGTACCTTGTGAATTTCTTAGAATGCCTCTTGAACTAGTGAGTCTAGGTGTTCCTTTATCACTTTCATTAGGGTTTTAAGTTAACAAAGGGGTGATTATTCTCTTCTTCTTTTTTTTCTTCTTCTTCTTCTTCTTCTTTTATTTATTTATTTATTTTTTTTTTATGGTGGTAAATGAGGGGTGAGAATTCGCATATTTGGTGCCCATGCTATGCAACTGTGTATACCAGGTTTAGGGTAGTGTTACTTGTGTTACTCCAGAAATAAAATTCCTAAGCATTATTTAAACTGATTGATCTGGTTTTCTCTATTTGAAATTTTTTTGCTCAATGTAGTTATATACTATATAATATGGACTCATATATATATATATATATATATATGAGTGACATAAGTAATTAAGTCAAAAGTGCTTATGCTTAATCCTTTTTTTTAATGATTCAGTGGTTGGAGGATTTGAATCTTGATTCTTCTAGTTACATATGTGTGTATTAAGGTTAATAAACACACATTTACATGGTATCTGTTCAAGTCCATGTAAACTCAAAACAACTTCCAAGTTCCAACTACCATTCTACTGCAGTCCACCACTACCAACTACTATTCTATCACATTCAATCACTGCTTGACACCAATCGACTGTGGTCAACGACCTTGAGCACTAATTCTGGGTAATAAAGCAAATTTTTTATAAAAAAGGAAAAAGAAAATAATATCTCAGCATTTGGTAAGACTAATCCACTTTCAATGTACGAGACATTTTAAAAATCTCTGTTTTCTCATAAACTGATAGTGTGGCAAATTGAACATATTAACCTCTAGATTTATATCACATACTAGACCAATATTCGAATATGCCCATGGGACCAGCAAATACCCAAACTTATCAGTGTGTATTGAGAAACAATGCTAAGGGATCTTGTCTTATAGGAATCAGAATGACAAAAGTCTGGTTCAGCTCTTTTAACATCATGTCCTCACTTAAAAAGTCCTTCACCGACTTGACTTTCTCCACAAACCAGTAATGCCTTAAAACTAATTCTAAGGGTGAGTCAATTGCACACAGAATATCGCAATGAGAAATAGTGCTGCCACAGTTGCTAAAGAATAAGAAGACGTTTGTTACGGAATATCCTTTCTTTCTTTAGCCAAAAGACGTTTGGTCAGTTATTGGTACTTCTAGCAGTGCTTTGGAGGCAGCATCATGAAATTGCGCAACATGATTGGTGAAAAGAAGCAATTCAAAGGAAATGCAGTTGTAAACAGTAATGGAGTGGCCGACATATTCTAGTCTCAATTTTTGTTGTCATCTTCTTTTTATTGTTAGAGGGATTGTCATAATAATTAAGGATTTGGATAAGGTGGATTAACTTTTTAACTTGTTTTTTTAAAAACTTTTATTTCCATTATCCTAAATTAAGGTTTGGGCTAACAAGTCCAAGATGTTTCAAAACTGAGAGGAAAATGACTAACGGGCCTAACATTGTTTATTGTTTAAGAGCTAACTTTTTATTGCCATGAGAGGGGCTTAAGTCTTAAGCTTAAAATCAATATATTAGGGCTTTAGACACGTGCCCAATTGCCCATATCGCATAATGCACTTTGAATGTGTTTTCATATCATATCGAGTTCAATATACTGGACCTAAACAGTATCCTATTCCTCTTCTTGTCTCTCAAAAGGGCTGGTACGTTTTAGTTTTAGTGTTTTACTACTGAATGTGATGTTAATTCCAGACATCACCGCAAGATTCCTATCCCGGTATCGTGTGATATACACTGCAAAGCCAAATTTGCTTTGATCACCTAAGCAAATATGGTATCAAAATATACGGTAGCCAAACAAGCAGGCAACAAAGTACATGGTAACTTGTTTATCAAAAAAAAAAAAAAAAAGTCCATGGTAACTTGCAATTAGTTGATGGTCAGGTTGGGTGTGAAGCTTAAAGCCAAAAGTGGTCCTAGACAGATCAGCTTCGTATGGTCTCGTGTCCTACCATCACCATGATACAATTAAATCATGTCTCCTTAGTGGAAGCTGATATAACAAGGGGTTGCCATCAAAAGTGATAGTTAATTTAAATGGTTAGCTACTAATAATGAAGTTAACAATTCAAGTTAATATATTTGAGAATATTTCTTTTATAAAATTATTTTATTTTATAAATTAGTGGTCTTATTTTATGCTTGAATTATAAATTTGTTGTCAATGTATAGTTAGGATTGTAAATGGAACAGCAATTCATGAATAATTTTGGTTCCGTCGGAAAAACAAAATGTTTATGTTTATGTTTATGTTTATTTATTTTTGTAAATAAACCATGCTTAATCATAAGTTTCGACTCAACTATTAAATATTTTAAATTCAAACAGAAATTATACTTTCATATTCAAATTATAATTAAATTAATTAATTTTAAACTTTTCCTAACCTTCTTGTAATTAAAATCCAAAAAAAAAGAACATATTGTATAGTGTATACGTTGTATACTTGACCGGAAGGTGAAATTGTTGAAGATCAGACCAGGTGTCGCTTTCAATAGGCTTTTTGATACATCAATTGAGACCACAAAATGAGAAGGATCCAGCTCTGTCTGTTACACATGATATATATATATATATATATATTTATTTATTTATTTATTTTTGTTGGGTGAGTCTGTTACACTTACACATGAATAGTGAGAGTTGGAGTTTGCGCCACGATCGTGACTGACCACATGATAGGATAATGTTGAGTGGAAGATTTGTATAGAAATAGCAACGATTTGATTTGGATTTTTTTTTTTTTTTCAAGAACCAGATTTGATTTGGAAAGTAAACAGGTTCTTTAGATATTTTATATAAATTTTTAGAGTTTTATCTTAAACTCATTTATTTATATTTATAACATATAAACATATTCTGATATTCCAATTTCGTTTATTTATCTAATTGTAAGTTGCTCACTGAACATCGGTAATGCTATTTAATTAAATTTTAGAATTAGTGTGAACTTTAGAAACAAAATTGTGGTAATAAAAGTCTAAATTCATGTATTGGGCTTAAGGTCCTATTTGGAGATTAAAAGTTTGTCCAATAAAGAGTAAATAATTGAGAAGGACCTCAAGTGGGAGAGATATACCTGGAAATGATCAATGAATATAGTCTGAATAGAGCATTAGTAGTCCGAAGAGTGTGTTCTCCTTGGATATAAAGCCTCGGTCAAGCAAGTTCCTGAGAGGTTCGATTGACCTTCCTAGTGATTCCAATGATAAAGATAAACTTCAGGTATGTATGGAGATGATAAGAACAAAGAAATATCTAAAGGAAAAGCTGCTACCATCGCATTAAATGCACTGCAGCAATTTTTATAGCCACATTAATGTGGAGAAGACCTCTGAACAGTGTAATCTCAACTACCGCCACTCATAGAGAACCGACAAAGCTACCTGATGGGACGTATACTCAAGTGAATGTTTAGATGAAGACAAGTGGATGATCAAGATAGTCTAAAAGAAAACTATATAAATGTAAGAGACCTCTTATAGAAAAAAAAAAAAAAGGAGAAAGAAGGACTGTAGCTTTGATAATTGTATTAGCCTTTAAAACATTAATTTGTCTCTTCGGACATCAATCTATCTAAATTTCACGTGTGTTTTCATACTTGTTCATCATTTGTGATTTGAACGAGACATTGCTTAGATCACTCAGTCTAGCTCTTTCATCCACTTTCTACAAATTTATTGTGTTGGGCTTGTTAGGTTCATATCCCATATTTTTTGGGTTTGGGCTACAAACCGAGACCCTACAAAAATGTTAAGTGCCATTTTGGATATAGTTTCTTTAAAAAACATTCTCTCCTCTTTTTATGTGTGCGTGTGTTAAAAATATTTAGTATTCTAAAAAATAAAAAAAAATTGTTAAGTACATTTTTGATATAATGAAACAGTCTAAAGGTACTCCAATTTTTTAAGGTTAACCTTTTTATTTTAAAATGCAAGTGGTTTTATTATATTGCTCTCAGTTTCTATAATTAAAGAGATTAGGGATTGTGATTGGTGAGTGGTGACCATTCATAAGCCAAAAAGGAAATGAATCATTGAGACATTGAAATGTGTAAGTTGCATCACAAAGATCGCAAATCCACCTAATTAGTGAATATATAATTCAATGTCAAAATAGTACTCTTTTTCTGGTGGTGTTCCTAAGGTTGAAGTTGAAGTAAGTCTTAATACTTGGACGTTTGATATGAACAGGTTTTTTGATAAGTAGATTTATTGATCTAACCTGTTTTTTTCTTTTTTGGAGATCTAACCTGATGTTAGTAGTATGAATTTGGGATTTAAAAGAAGAGAAAAAAAAGGTTTAGGGAATTTGATAGGATTTAAGGTTCACACCTTAAGTACTTATTTGCTAATTAAATCTGACTCAATTTTGTATTTAAATTACTAAATCATCGCTAAAAAAAAAAAAAAAAAAAAAAAAAAAAAAAAAAAAAAACCTAAGTTTCTGTTACTTTAAAGTAAGTGCGTTTCTTTTATTTATTTATTTATTGTTTAATTTAAAATTAAATTTAGATAAAAGTGTAAAAGTGTTAGTTAATGCTTAAATTTAGATATTACTTGTTTTTATAGATGTCCAAATTAGTTTAACTTGGCTTGATTAGACTTGCACAACTGATCAACTCATGGTAAATGAGAGTGTTTGGATCCTTTGGGATGAGTTTGAATTTTTCAAATATAAATGGGATGGGTATCGAATGAAATTCTTTAAAATTTAAGAAGGTTTGAGTCTTAGAAAAACCATTTTTTATCCAAAATCTGATCAATTGCCATTCTACTCCTACATTAGGTTTGTGACAAATCAAATTTTCGATTAATATTTTCCATTAAAACCATGTGATGTACACAACTACACATGGTTTCTATTGAGCTATTCATAATTTGTAACATATTATTATCAACTTCAAAAAAAAAAAAGTGCCTATTATGCAATTAAATTTGTAAAAAGTTTTTATTTTTTATTTTTTTAAAAGTAATGACACTCATTACTGGCAACATAATACCCTTTTTTTTTTTTACAATAAAAATTGTGGGGCCTGGGGGCTTTGTCCTCAGTAGTTCAAAACTTTGTGTTCATTTGGAATGGGCTAAAATTTTTAGCTTATTTGTAATTTTAGCTTATTTTTGTTACTATTCATGAGTCTCACTGCATTTTTTAATACTATTCATGAGTCTCATTGTACTATTTAGCTTATTTTTCAATTTTTTTTTTCTATATTTTCAGAAAAAAAAAAATTTAATTTCAACTAAATAAGCTATTCTAAAGGGACCCTTCAAATCAAATCCAAGTTGTCCTCTAATGACTGCTTACATTCCAATTTACTTTTTGAAGCTCAACTTTCCAAATTAGATTCAAATCAAATAATTTAGAAAGTTTAGTTAAAGGAAGAATAATATCCCAATTCCCAACTTGCTTTTTCTTGCTTATATTATACTCTTTGCAAGGGTTGACATGGTCTACCTTTTCCAAATAAGACGTTAAATTAAATAAAATGAACAATTATTATTTTTTAGGCAAAAATCCAAAATTGATTCTGTAATTTTTAACTTTTGTTATTTCAGTCCTTTAACTTTCAGTTTTGTCATTTCAGTCTTCTAAATTTCAATTTTTATCAAGCAGTATTCAATTAGACATCTGTTAAGTGGTTCTGTTATGTCTTTTTCTTTTTCTTTTTCTTTTTTTTTTAAATCATAATTAAAAGAAAATAAAAATCTTTATTAAAAAAAAAAAAAGGAAAACATTGAAGGGAACGACGTCGTCTCCTTCCTTGAAATGAGAGAGTGCATTTCGATCCACGTCAGTCAGGCTGAAATTCAGGTCGGCAATAATTCCTGGGAACTTTACTGCCTCGAGCATGGCATTTAAGCTGACTCTCAACTCAAAAGATGGTTCTGAGTTGCGTGTAGCCATTGCCCACATGGTAAAGGTAATTCCTGGGAACTTTACTGATGTGGATTTGCTTAGCACCCATGGTAAGATAGGTAACTATATGGTGAAATAGTCCTAAATACACCTATCTTTTCCTCAACTGATTATATCCTTGGGTTTTCCTTCAACTTCTTAGAGCAATTACATCAGCTGGGCCATAATTGTGCAAAATAAAAAAAGTAGGCAATTTTACACAATTTTAGCAAAAAAACACCCACACCAGCTTGTGTATAATTGTGCATTTATGCACAATTTCTACAGTAATTGTGCATATATGCACATTTACTGTAGCACTTTCATTTATTATTTTATTCATTTTTCCTCTCTCTCTCTCTCTCTCTCTCTCTCTCTCTCTCTCTCTCTCTCTCTCTCTCTCTCTCTCTCTCTCTCTCTCTCTCGTCTTTGGTGCTCTTTGTGCTTGAGAAACTTGATAGAACCAGCAATGAAAAATGTGTAAAGTTTAGCTTTGTTGCAAAATAAAAAATCCCAAGATTCAATCAGATCGCGATGAAAAAGAAAGGAAAACCATAGGAATAGAGAGAGAGAGAGGAAAGAGAAACATACGGATCGAGATGGAAGTTTCATCCTCCTCGCCGGTGGTGATGGTGATCTCCTCGAGCTTAACGATCGGAGCATGGGTCTGAGAGAGAGAGGCGGTTTCTTGCCGATCGGAGCTTAATGATCGTTGGTGGTGACGGCGATCTCCTCGAGCTTAACGATTGGAGCATGGGTTTAAGAAAGAGAGGCAGTTTCTTGCCGATCAGAGCTTAACAATCGCTGGTGGTTGGGGCTTCCACTTCTTCTCTGTGCTCGTGCTCAGGCTTAGTGCTTGCCATAGCCTTTGGTTTCTTGCTTTGATGTTGTAGAGAATGGGTCTGAGAGAGAGAGAGAGAGGCAGTGAGGGAGAGAGTAATAAAAAATTATAAAATAATGAATATTTTATTAAATAATTGTGTATAATAGATAAATTGATGTGGGTGTTTTGTAAAAATGATGGTGTAAAATAGAAAAAGTAGATTTTAAGTGTAAAATAGATGAAATCTTATGTACAAGCTGATGTAATTGCTCTTATATATGAGTTTGACAACTGGATTGTTTAATCATATTTGTCTCTGGGTATGGTTTTCTTGTCCCATGGACATTGGAGCTTGTGTTACATGATTTCTGGTCAACTTTTTCATAGTATTACACTTCTTTAGCCTGATATTTTCGCATTTAGCTTCAGGCCCACTCAAGAATATTTTCACATTTTTTTTTTCTATTTCAGCCTGATGGCTAGATGCCGAGTGATAAGACTGTCGGCGGAGGAGACGATGCCTTCAACACCTTCTTCAGTGAAATTGGTGTTGGAAAGCATGTTCCTCATTCCCTTTCCAATGTTTTTTTTTTTAATAACAAATTTTCTTTTCTTTTAATTAATTACGAAAAAAAAAGACTTAACGGCACCACTTAACAGATGTCTAATAAAATACGACATTGACAAAAATTGAAACTTAGAAGACTGAAATGACAAACATTAAAAGTTAGAAGAACAATTTTAAATTTTTGCCTATTTTTTAAATGAAAAATAAAACTAACAAATTTAACCCTTCTTCCCTCGTAGACAAGAGGATAATACACTGCCATCAATATGTCGGTAGATTTGTCACGTGGCACATGGCACATGGCACATGGCTCATGGCAAATCCTTTATAAACCAGACAAAAGAAGGGAAACAAAGGAAAAGGAAAGCAGCCAATTGGAGAGCGCAACAACCAAAAGTTCCAACACTAATCTCAAAAATCCATAAAGCCAAAATACAAAACCAATCATTTTCTTACCTTTTTTTTTTTTTTTTTTATATATATATATATATAATGAATTATGTTCAAGGTGTTTCGGATTACGTTATTTTATAATGAAAAAATATATATATATTATTAATAAAAACCTATATTCTATTAAAGGTTTAAAGAAGTTTAAGTATATATTTCAACTAATATGTAATTTTAAGCCAAATAATATAATAATAATAAGAATAAGTTCAATTATTTATAAAATATAATAAGAGTAATAATATGAAAAAAGAAAATTGATGTTAATATTAGTTTTTTTTTTTTTTTTGGGACTGAAAGTGTAGAATACTTTTATTAAAAGAATAATTAAATACATGTAAAGGAGGGACTGGGCTCTCATAGACTTAACAGCTAGCCTAGCCCATAGACAAGATATTTATGATTAAACCAAAACCACTAGTGGGCTGGCAAAAGCAGAACAAATAAAAAATTTAAAACAAAAGACATAGAATTTAAGGAAGAGGAGAAGGACCGAAACCCACAGTCCACAGATAAAATTTAAGCAAAATAGTCCTGTACAACACGCAGATAAAAAGGGAAAGGCAGACTGGCAGAAGAAAAAATAAAAAAGAGAAGAAAGAAGAAGAAGATGGTCTGAAACCCAGAAGAAGGAAAAAAAAAAAAAAAAAAAAAACAAGAAAGAAGGGTCCGTAACCAAGAAGATGAAGAAGAAGGTAGGAATTTTTTTTTTTTTTTGAGAATACATTTGGGTTGGGCCTGTTGGGTATGTATTTTATTTAAAAATTTGAAATTGGTGGGGGTTTTGTTTAGGATGATGTTATTTTTTTGGGTTGCTCTATAACAATTTTTTTTTTTAAGATTTTAGTTCAAAATTTGTTTGCATAAAACTTTTGAGGTGTTCCTCATTTTGCTTAAGGGTGTTTCTTTTTTTTTTATGGGAAAACAAATAAAAAAATTTAATTATTATATATAATTTTTTTATTTTTTTGGGTCAGGGTGTTCCTGGAACAACCCTGACCCACGTGGCGTCGCCACTGGCAGTGTATTGTATCCTCTTGTCTGANATAATTCATTATATATATATATATATATATATATATTTTTTTTTATATTATAAAATAACGTAGCTCCTAAACAACAATTAATAATTTTATAATTAATAAAACAACAATACAACAAATTATAGTTTATAAAAGACAAACAAATTAATGAAACAACTAAACAATAATAATTAATAATTTTATTAATATTTTAAATGATTTTATAGTTTATTGTACATGTACCTTTGTTCATTTCTTTTCTTTTCAATTTTTTTTTTTTTTCATTTTGAGGTTTTTTGGTGTACAGAATGCAAATTTGTTTTAGTTTTAAGAACAATTTTTTTTTTAAAAGCACAAACTTCATGCCGGCCAAATCTTGAATTTCGGTTGGTATTTACTAAAATGTCCCGAAATACTTGAAATAGACCGAAATGACCCAGAATTTTTTCAAAATAGAATAGGGTAGGTTACTGTTCCGATTTGTTCAGGAACACCCTGGACAAAATTCCTGGAGTCGCCACTGTACACTGCCATCAAAATGTCAGTAGATTTGTCACATGGCACATGGCACATGGCTCATGGCAAATCCTTTATAAACCAGACAAAAGAAGGGAAACAAAGGAAAAGGAAAGCAGCCAATTGGAGAGCGCAACAACCAAAAGTTCCAACACTAATCTCAAAAATCCATAAAGCCAAAATACAAAACCAATCATTTTCTTACCTTTTTTTTTTTTTTTTGAATGAATCATTTTTTTTTTCCTATCTCCTGACCAACGGGATTTATTCTCTTCTCTGTTTTTACCTTTTTTATTTTTATCATTTTATATATTTGCTCTCAAACTTTTCATAATTACTTTTTTTTTTAATTTAAAAAAAATATGTCTTAATCTTTGGCTAGACTAGACTATATACTCTGCGTCCATAAAACATCTTAGAAATTCCATAAAGAGATAGTAGAGTGGATAAAAATTGAGACATTTGGATTTATGGCACATCATTTAAGTCTATTAAATTTACCATTTTTTTAGAGGAAAACCTGAAATATTATTAAAAAGAAAAATCAGTCATAATTGGCTAAGAATATATTATTTGATGTGGAGAAATATCCTTTATCTACAATCCACACAAATAAACTACTAATATGTTTTGCATATCTAATAATGTTCTAGGGCACAAAAATACCTTCTGAATCTTCCCAAGTATAACTTTTTCTTACTTTTTTTTAATCGAAACTTTTCATAATTAACTAATATCACGTATTGATTAAACACATATTATAAAAAGTTAAGAGAAGCCCACGTAAAGGTGATATTTCACACATCATACTTCATCACCTAAGACAAAATGTCAAATTGTGGGTTCTAGTTAGTTTAATTGATTACTGGTAAAGTCTCTAATGGTTGTATAAAAGATTTGGGGTTCAATTTTCGTCTACACCAAAAACTGATTGGTGTCTTGGTATGATGATAAAACGGACACCATAAGTTGAAACTCTAAAAAAAAAAAAAAAAAAACAAAATGTCAACCAAAAAAATAGTATGAAGCATAAAAGAAAAATAAAATTGATTTTTTTATGAAAGAAAAAAAAAACTTATTAATATCTTGAAATAACAAAAAAAAAATTATCATTATAAATGGAGTGAAGACAATATGTTAAAAAAAATAACTTCTGTTTTTTAATTTAGAGTCATATTAACAGATGTCTTTAGAACAATTATTAATAAACTGTAATAAAAAATTTTGACACGACTTTTATGAAAAATATAAAATGCTGTCAATAACATTTATTATTTACCATTCTTTCAATCAAATTTTTCTAAAAAAATTCTATTTAATTTATTATTAAAAAAAAAACATTATATCCTAGTCTTTAACGGCATAGCCTAGCTGGAGTGGGCACTGTAAAATAAATGAGACTGGACTTTCATTGACGAGTCACACACGCACGGGCCACGGTTCAGCCACTTAAAAACGTTACCGACAGAACGCGACCATCACGTTATGCTTTGCTTTGCTGCAAAAATTTCCTTTTCATAGTCGTTGTGTTGTGAGTGAATCCAACGGTCGTTGAACGCTAAAGAATCAAGATTGGCCACAAGAATAAATGCTCTCTCTCCATTATAATTATTATTGCAGTTTCTGATAAGATTTTACTAGATACACTTAAATTTTTTTCCAACGACTCACATGTTTTTTCTTTTTTCTTCTCTTTTTGCACCCAACTCCACAATGTGATTTGAGCAAAGCATAAGAAAGATACTTTTAGTCATTCTTCAGTTTTCTTTTTAATGCCATCTGGGTTTTGTTTCTAGTGTTGTGATATACATATAGCTAAGTAAATAGAGCAGAGTCTCTTTTTACTCTTTTTTTTTTTTTTGGGGTTTTTTTTGTTGTATCTTGTTCAAGTTTGGGAAAGAGTGAATTGGTCAGATTTGGGGTGGTGTGAGAGTGGGATTGAGATGGGTATTTTGAGTACCATATTGGGTGTTTGGGGTTTTGGAGTGGGAACTTCAATTGGGGTTGTGATTGGTTACTACATGTTCATCTACTTCCAGCCCTCTGATGTCAAGGTCAGTCCCTCTCTCTCTCTCTCTTGTTATATCTTGTAATTTGATTTTGATTTCAAATTTTGGCTTTCCATTGGTTATTTTTGGTTCTGTTTGTCTGAATTGTCTTCTCTGTATATTTCCATGTTTGAATTACAATGAATGTTTTGCGGATTTGGTTGAGAAAAGTTTGTATAGTTTTGGTCCATGATAGTTTCATTTACCAAAAAAATTTGAGTAAATAAGTCATAAACAAGAAGAATATGCGGTGGTGCCAATGAGCTCTAGCTCATTTGGCATTTCTTTTTCCAACAATGATAGGATAATTATTTTTTTGAAAAAACAAGAATATGCTGCGGCTACTTTTGTAAGATAGTGGTGTGCTTGCTTAAGGATGCTTTTGTACCTTGTCAATAGTTTTTTTGAAAAAACAAGAAATTGCTGTGGCTACTTTTATAAGATAGTGGTGTGCTTGCTTTACAAATTAGTACCTATTGACTATTCAGGAACTGAATAATCTTAATCTGGTCGGGAAGACTGTGCAGTGCATGCATATTCATGTTACATTTCAAAATTCAACGTGTTGTGTTTTACAGTAGTTTGGAGTACTGTATAATTCAAATTGAACATCCTTAGATTCTCTCACGGTATATAATGTATCAAATTCAGTTCATCTTAATGAGGATCTAGCTTTGTAATTTTAGTTGCTATGACAAATTTTAGTATAAATAATTTTGTACTCTCTTTTTCACACAATGGAAATATTACTCACTAAACACGATAGTCAGAAAGAAAAAGCAAGAAGAATTTGATTTCTTAGCCTGTTAAACCTACTTAAGTTGATGGAAAATTTTCATTTGTTGTGCACGTTCAGGATCTTGTGATTCGTCCTTTGGTTGAGCGAGACACAAAAGGCTTGCAGAGTTTGCTTCCAGAGATTCCCTGTGGGTTAAAAATCCAGACTATGATCGTGTATGTTATTCTTTAGTACGCCCTTTTCATTCAGTTCTTTATTTTGGCTGGCTAAGTGCAATATGCAGCTTTGAATTACCTTTTCTTGTGGGTGAAGGTTGATTGGCTTAACAGATTTATCGAAAAGATGTGGCCTTTTCTGGACAAGGTATGCATACCTCTAATGATTTAAATTTATTCCTCTTTTGATATATTATTTTGGCTAATTTTTCCTTTTGCATTGACTGTTGATGACTCAACATTTCTAGGCAATATGCAAGACTGCGAGAAGTATAGCAAAGCCTATTATTGCTGAGCAAATTCCAAAATACAAAATTGACTCTGTTGAATTTGAGACACTGACCTTGGGCTCCCTACCACCGATCTTTTCAGGTTGAACTGCTCTCTCTCTCTCTCTCTATACACGCGCATGCACAAATGACTCAGATTTTGTACAATATATGTAATATAATTTGAGAACTATCATTTCCTTGATTCTATAGTATGTTTTCAGACACTTAATTTTATATTTTTATCAAGTTAGGTACGATATGAAAATCATACTGGGTTGGGGAATGGGGGGAGGGGTTTTGGAAGATGAAATGTGAAATTATTGAACTACTGTATAATAGGTTCTCATGTAAACCACTCAGTTTCATGTATAGTTATGTTTCTTAATTGGACTTCTGAGTTTTGTTACTTTACCTCCCACCCCTATAGGTCTAATACTTTAAACAAACCTATGTCTGGGTTGTACCGTGTACAGTTATTAGTATCATTATTCTTGTCTTTGTTGTAGTGAATATTCTCCCGCCCACCCCCCTTCTTATTATACGTGCTTATAGATAGAATTCTCATCCTTGGTTCTGTTATATGCCAGGAATGAAAGTTTATACCACTGAGGATAAGGAATTGATAATTGAACCAGTGGTCAAGTGGGCAGGGAATCCTAACATCACTATTGCAGTTAAGGCATTTGGGTTGAAAGCCACAGTTCAGGTATTTGGTTGAACAACTGTTGGTGCAGAGAAAGAAACTATTATTTGGATTCCTGCCACAGTTCAAAAACTATTATTGTTTCTGAAATCATGTTTCCTAATAGATTTCTGATTTCTTGAGAATGTTTAGGTTGTTGATCTGCAAGTGTTTGCTTGTCCCCGTATCACCCTGAAGCCTTTGGTCCAACCTTTCCGTGTTTTGCCAAAATATATGTGTCTCTCATGGAGAAGGTGTGGTAATTTTTTAATATCTCAATGATAGTTGCAGAAAAATTGTCTTTGTTGCTACATATGCTTCACTTTGGCTGGTGCCTACACTTCAGTGCTGATTATGTTCAAATCCTCATGAGAAGATTTCTGGCTTAGAAAATTTTTATATCTCCTTTCTTTGATTCAAAAACTCAAATTTTCTTTATTCTTTATTTGGGGCAGAATCCCCAGTCAATATGCAGTTAGACCTAGTTCAGATTGAGGGGGAAGTAGGGAGAGTAGAGGGGAATTGGTTGGAAATTAGGCTAATTTCGGACCAACTCTGCTCTCCCTCAATCCAACCAACCATTAAAATAGCTATAATACACTCTGTCTGTCTCCCTTTCCTTTTACTCTTTTTTATTTTTAATTTAATTTTATTATCTTATTATATTATTATATATATATGTACTAACTTTGGTAATTTTTCTGATTTCTTTAGCCACATGTTGACTTTGGACTAAAACTGCTTGGAGCTGATGCTATGGCCATTCCTGGCCTTTATAGGTTTGTCCAGGTAACACTAATTAAGAGCAGATTGAAATGACTGAATTTTCAAGGAACATCTAATTGTGTGTGCTCCACTATACTTAGTTATATTTTGGTATTATCCTGTTTCATTCCTGAATATACCTTTTACTTCCAGGAGCTTATTAAAGATCAAGTTGCAAAAATGTATCTATGGCCAAAGCCCTAGAAGTACCAATATTGGATCCAACAAAGTAAGTCTGTTATTCTATTCTACCTATCTTTAAGTAATAGTGCCATGCCTTGAACTAAGTCTGTTGTTCGAGTAATAATGTCAAGCGTTTTGTTAGGACATGCTAATGTTACTTAATTTTGGCAGAGCCATGATAAGACCTGTCGGGATTCTCCACGTGAAGATCCTAAGGGCCATGAAGCTTAAAAGGAAAGATCTACTGGGGTCATCAGATCCTTATGTGAAATTCAAGCTCACTGAGGACAAGCTTCCTTCAAAGAAAACAACTGTCAAACATAACCACTTGAACCCTGAATGGAATGAGGAATTTAATGTGGCTGTTAAGGACCCAGAATCTCAAGCCTTAGAGCTAATAGTTTATGATTGGGAGCAGGTATTTTTCTTTGGGTTTGTGTTTGGTCAAATCCCGGAATTCAAGGTCACCCTCACCTGTAGAAACTCCCTACTTGGATATGCAGAAAATTGTGCATTCATTATTCTCTAGGCCCATCTTTGTTGACAACTTCTGGTTTTCACTTTCCACCATCAGCATAATAAAACTAGGAAACCAGCCCTTGGTTGACTTATACAGGTCTCCATGTTACCCAACTCATGACCGTTAGTTGTATTTCTTATATTTTTCAATGTGTTCAAATTGTGCTTCTTTCTACATAGATGGGAAAGCATGACAAGATGGGTATGAATGTCATTCCATTGAAAGAGCTTACACCGGAGGAGCCTAAGGTTATGACTCTTGATCTTCTAAAAAACATGGACCCAAATGATGTTCAAAATGAAAAGTCTCGTGGGCAGATTGTTGTGGAAGTGTTGTATAAACCTTTTAAGGAGGATGAAATGCCAATTGATGTTCAAGATTCAAATGAGCTGCAAAAGGCTCCTGAAGGAACACCTGCTGGTGGCGGTTTGCTTGTGGTTATCATTCATGAAGCTCAGGATGTGGAAGGAAAGCACCATACGAACCCATATGTCCGGTTACTTTTCAGGGGGGAGGAGAAAAAAACAAGGTATATTGTTGTTGTTAGTAGTTTGATTATTACTATTCTTTTTGTTTTTATTGTTTTGGACATAGGTGGGGTGGTACGTTCTTACTTTTTGAGCTTGTCTGAGCATAGTACCAAAAAGAAAGCATAGGTTGTTTTTGTATAGATAGATCGCCATCTATTTGAAGCAGCTCTATCTCAAACTCAACCCTACACGTACCTCCCCAACCCCCACAAAAAAAAAAAAAAACTGAATAATTTTTGTGAATACTTTTATTTGAAAAAACATCTGTTGATGCTGTTCAGTGGATGATTTAAATTTTTTTATGTGGATATCAGTCCACTATAATGTCATCTGGGAAGATCAGACTGTGAAATCGGTCTTCATAAAAGATTTCTATGGAATGTTAATTAGGTAGCAGGAGCTCTCATTGTCTGGTAACCTGTTCAAAGCAATGAGGTTATCTCTTTTTAAGATATGGCATCCTGTTCATTTGCTATGGGTTGCCTCCAGCCAAGTCTGAAAATGCCTAGATGCCTTTGTTTTTATATTTAGTCCTTACCCAAGTCCTTTCCTAGCATTTTCATGTGTTTGGTCTTTTTTTTTTTTTCTAGTACCTCCCAATAGCTATTGACAACTGCACTTTATTGACACAGCATGTGAAGAAAAATAGAGATCCTAGATGGGAAGAGGAGTTCCAGTTTATGTTGGAGGAACCACCCACCAATGACAGGCTTCATTTGGAAGTAGTTAGTGCCTCCTCGAGGATGGGCATCCTGCATCCCAAGGTACACATTGTATCCATTATACATCATCTCAGTACCAGTTTTTAGATGGCAAGTAAAGTCTGCTTTCTTGGGGGTACAATACATAAATTGAAATAATGTTGTTTATAGCAACAAAATAAGTTTTTGCATTTTCCTTGCCATGCAAATATGAGCTATTTTTAGAAAATTATAATGTTAGCGATTTTGATTATAACAAGTGCAAGAATGATTAGTGAAGAAAAAGTTCACTCATAATCGCAATTTTTTTAGTTCAGTTTTTTTTTTTTTCCTTATATTTGTGTTCTTTCCTTTCCCATCAGGAAACTCTGGGTTACGTGGATATTTATCTATCTGATGTTGTTAGCAACAAAAGAATTAATGAGAAGTACAATCTCATTGACTCAAAGAACGGACGGATTCAAATTGAGCTGCAATGGAGAACTTCATCTTGATGGTAATGCTTTGTGGCCAGGGTAGCAAATTCCACGGGGAAAACATCCTTGTTTTCTTAGTTTCAAACGAAGCGTTTGTTTTTATTTTCACAGTAAGGTTGATATATGCTTCAAAAACTGACTTTGTATGTAACCTGAGGAACTAGAAACAATAAATCCTAGCTTCAAGATTGCCAAGACCTACTCTGTGTTTTTACTACTAGTATAATAGCTGATTCAGTGTCGGGTCAGCTGTGACTACTTTGATAGCTGATTCAATGTTTGGATTTTGTTCAATTTTGAGAACAAAGATACAAAAACCACAATGATGCTAATCTGAATTCCCCATCTCCTGTTTTCATGAACTAGTCTTGGACGTGCTTATTTTTTTAAAAGAAATAGGCCAAAATATATTGTTAGCCCTAAAGTTTATAGGCTTAAATTAGCAATTTTAGTTGATACAAGGCCAATTTTTAATGAAGTGGTCTATCTGTAATACATGATGGCTTTATTGAACCCAAACCCAAAGTTGAGCTAGAATTTGACATCCCTCAATTTGAGCCCTAAGCAACTGGGGTCTAAAATCTCTAGCAGAGCGTTCATGCAAGGGTTAAATATATTCATTGCCTCAGGCTGCATCAGAAACTTAACAAGTGATATAAACTTGGCAAAATTTTTTTCTAGCAGAGACATCTTGTATATACTGCCATGAACGATCATACAATAGTTGCAAATCCATGAAAGAATTTGCAACTATTGAGTACTCATCTGTGGCATCTTTAAGGAGCATAAGAAGTAAATACGTAATGCCTAGCATAAGCTTCAATAACAGTACACCGTCGGTATTCATTCTTGCAAAGGACAAGTCAAGATCATCTATCTGTAACTCTTTTGCTTGACTGATAAACAAGCAGTTCATCGAATAACTTATTGTTCCAACAATTAGATGGCAGTTCCAAGAGCTCAAGTTCTAGATCATTGAAGAGAGATCTTCTTCCCTGAAGTTACCATGCTCTCATAGGCAAACCAGGTTGTTTCCAATTGGCTTGATTATATCTTCTTGTAGGGCTGACCAGGTCTGTATCTCAGCCGCAATCTGTGGACATCACAAAACTTCTTCATTGGTGTTATTTGAGATTTCAAACTGTAGTTGCTTAGGGCTCATTTGGGGAATGTGAAATCTGGGCCCAAATTCGGTTTAGGGTTTTTTTTTTTTTTTTTTTTTTTTTTTTTTTTTTATAATTTTAATTTATTTATTTTAGAAGTAAAAAAAAAAAAAAACTACATTACTACATCATTAAAAATAGGTCAGTCTTATTGATCCATTAGTGGTTTTTTTTTAATTTTTTTTTAATTTAATTATGAGGAACACACACAAGAGAAAGGGAATTAAGTTCTAACATATTGATCCATTAGTTATATATACATGAAAATCAACGGAATTATATTGAATGACAATAGATCTCGTTATTTAAACTTTAACATTGCTTATTTGAAACATCAAGGATTAAAGTGCTGAATGTGTAAATTTTAGAAACCAACATTTTATTTTAGCTAAAGAAATAATTTTGGAAAAAGAAGAATAATATGGAAGCATAAATTTTAATACCAGTTTGTTGCAATTTGGCAATGACGGAATCGAATTTTTGCCGAACAATAAATTAAAAAACATGCACTTGACACAACAATATTTAATACGATCCTTTTTTAACAAGTCTTTTTTTTTTTTTTTTTTTGGTCTTGTAAATGCATTTTTGTTTTCTGTTTAGAAAGAGGGGGGGGGGGGGGGGGGGGGCTTCAAATTTTTTCTACCATCATATCTCCATCCACAAGCAACATTAATCAAAATCCAATATAAATATAGAATAGAGTACATCCACATTTAACCAAAAGCTCACAAGCCACACTCAATTACTCTCACAAACTCAAAAATACAAACCCATTAGAAATGAGTCTTTTGGTTGAATATTGCAAAAAATTGAGTTTATTTATGATATGAATACTGTTTAAAGTTATTTGGAAAATGAGAAAAGAGAGTGAATTTCGGCAATACATTTGTCGAAATTCTAACAAAAAGTATGAGAGAGGAAAGAAAAATGATGTGATGGGAGGAGGGAGAAAAAATTTGAATTTTGGTAATGAGATTACCAAAATTTTTGCTGCCCGAAATTCCTGCCCAAGTGAAGTGCTAGGTGAAGTGCCCGAAAGGGAAAAAACCAATTATGGCAACCAAGTTGCTAAAATTGTAGGGGAGTGAGGAGAGAGAAAACATAAATTGTGGCAACCAAGTTGCTGAAAATGGGAGGAAAAAAAAAAAAAAAAGAATTGTGGCAACAAGTTGCCGAAATCTTGTGGAGGAATTTAATAGTAATTTTGGCAATGGATTGGAGGAAAAAGAAAAAAGAAGAAGAATGGTGGCAATTGATTTGTGGCAATGGAATTGCCAAAATGGAAGGAGAAAAAAAAAAGAATTGTGGCAATTGATTTGTGGCAATGTTGTTGCCGAAATGGAAGGGAAAAAAAAAAAAAAAAATTGTGGCAATGGAGTTGCCAAAAATTAGAGGAGAGAGAAAATATTTAATAGAATTTTGGCATGCCAAAAAAAAAAAAAAGTGTGGCACCAAAAATTGGAGGAGTCAATCACCTCACCTTTTCTTCCTGATTCTTGTTCTCCAAAGTACTTGGAATATATTCTTTAATCATTCTCAATAAAACCTAACCTGCTGATATCACACATAAGATTTATGTTGATAGGCCAAGAATGTATTGGCCAATTTGGGAAATTAATTAATTAATTACCCAAGTGAATTAATTAAGTCAATTTAACATGCAACAACGTGATAGCATAAACAAATTACCAACTAAGTTAAATGCAACGAAAATAAATTTGACACAGGTGATTTGTTTACGAATGGGAAAAACCATCGAGGCAAAACCCCACTGGGTGAAATTAAAGTCACACTCCCAAGAATCCACTATTATCAAAACAAGCGGTTATAAATAAAAGGAATTCCAGTATCTAATACCAATCCACCGTTGAACTCTTACCCCAATACTCGATTGGACTTGTATTGTAGCGGCAATCTCTCTATTTGATGCATAAATCCCAGTATGTTACTAACCAATGATGCATGGATCCCAGTACATGACTAACACACCAACTTGAGAAAGATATTGACTGCAAAGTTCTTCAGTTTATCAATGATGAAGATCAGGAAGCTCCTTGGTCACAAAACTCATTGGCATAAAGACGCAGTAGCTTCTATAGAGAGAAAGATGAAATAGGGCAATTTCTATCTCCGGTCATAATATGCATGTAACAATAAGTGCAACAACCTTGTGATGACCCTTAAAATAATCCTTATATATGTCTAGGGTTGTGAGAATAGAAACCTTGCACAAATACTCAAGGATATGTGTGTAATCAGATCTGAAATTTCTAATTTCGTAATTCTCGACAGATACAGCTTCTATCGAGCTTCTATTGAATTTCAACATTAAACCTCAATAGAAAGGATTCTGTTGAGATATCTGTTGAGCTTTAAAGAACAGCACTTCTTCACTTGTTTCTTGGTCAGACTTGCTTGGCTTCAATACTAAACTGGAACACTTGTTTCTTGAAATACTAAACTCATTCTAGATCTACCCAATTATAAGTAAAGTATGTTTTGTCACAGGATTAGCAAATTACATCAAATATGTCCCTAACATATGTCATGGATTCTTTTTTGTCTTTTCATTTCTCCTTGTTATAAACGGCAGCATGCACCATAACTAAACATTGATTCTCCTCACAGAAAGTTACATTTTTCATATTGCTTCACTTACCTCCGATTGCTCAGTGCTATATTACTCTTCTACTTTGTTTCAGTGTGCACAACTAAGGATTGTAAGTTTTGGGTTAATAAGAGTTTTTTTTGCTTTGCTTATTAACTCACAGCTCTAGAAATTAACAGATTTATTAATATTGTATAAATATATGCTTTGTAAATATTAGAAGCTAATACATTGTAAATATTATGTATTGTTGTAGTTAATATTGTTTGTATGACTATGATTACAATTATGATTATTGTTGTGGTTGTTGTTGTTATTCAAATTTTAGATTAATGAATTTTTTATGGCTAGGACTACAAGCATTTTTAGTTATATTTGAAATTTACCACAATAAATTGTAATAGTCACCAAATATGAATTTGATTATTTTGTAGTTGATAACATATATATATATATATATATATATAATGATTATGCTTTTATGCTAGGAATGCTTTATTTTCACTCATTGCAGAATATTGCCTTGTATAGCAAATCTCAAGAATCTTGTTGATAACATTATAAATACAATATCTTGAACTCTTTTAAGGGTCAAACTGATTCACATAAACTTTTCAGTATTATTGTTATTTTGTGTTTATTTATAATTATTTGATTGTGTTTTTTTTTTTTGGCAAGTATCACTCTATAATTCTCACTATCTCAATCGGTATCACAATTGTGGTAAGCACCTCGACTCTTTAATTAAATTTATGTATGTGTTTTGTTAATTTTGAAATTATTTAATATTATTTATTGTTATTATTATTATATGACCACAAAAATTATAATAAACTAGTCGCTAACCCGTGCGATGCACGGGAAAATTACTAAAAATGAAATCTAATGAATGCAAGCAAAGTAGTTATGAAAAATACCATTTAAATTAAAAGACAAATATTAGTAAATGTCATTATCCTTAGCTGTTTGTGTTGTATCTAGAGTTTCATATCTAAGTTACTACAATACTACTTGCAGCCACTAAAGCTCACAACATAAGTATATTATATAAGGCCAAAACTTATATTATCTTCAAGCTCCCCTTAGCCTTACAGAGTCCCTAACAAAATTTCTTTTGTATTGAATTTGATTTTAGAGGACTTATTCAAAATTATTTGAATTAAACCTCACAAATTAGAAGGAAAAAAAAAAAACATTACAACATTGTAGCTAATTAATATACAAATAAACTACCAATTTAACATGATAAATTACTATTAGTAATTTAGAAAGCAAAAATTAACAAAATTAAAGTTGTTACCCACTTAACCTAAAACTTTTCATATTCTAAAGTTGTCAAACAACTATTGATATAAAATATTCTGTAATTACTTCAATACCACAAGTTGTTCATGCTGTAAAAAATTTGAGAGAATAACATAGCAAGCATTTTAAACTTCTTCTTGCTTGGATCCTACAAAAAATATATATATATATATATATAGCGATGGAGATAGAAAATGCCTTTAATGAGACAACCAATTACGATAGTGTTGGAGGCAAAGTAAAAGATTAAAAAAAAAAAAAAAAACACTAAAGAAGCAAGCGGTTTGGCTAGCATACCAGCTAGTTAATTTATATCAAAAGGCATAAAAATCTTACAATCAAATAGAATTCAAAAGTAAATAAATACATGTGGTACAATCAGATAAATAAAAGGTTTGTCAAGATGATCAAGTTTGGCAAGGAAGAAGACGCAACAGCTACTGATGAGGTAATCTCTATCTTAAACTTGTGATAATGATGAAGATGTAACAACTACTAATTATGCAGATCTAGCTTAATCTTCTTTTGATTCAACTACAACAAAAATGACGATAATTACCACAAAAGATTATATAAAAAACAGTCTTTTATGATATAGCTAAGAGTATAATAAAAGCTAATAGAAGGAATTTAAATTGATTTCAATGATGAATGAGGGATTCACTTAAATGAGGAGACCATGAAAAAAGGAGAAGTATCGTGTTCTGAGTATAGTACTGAATTTTAAACTCTACAATTCAATTTGCTAAGGTATTTTAGTAGTTAGCAAATTAAATAGGCACAGATTACATCATTTGGGTCGTTTGGTTCCCGTAAAATATTTTCCGAAAATACATATTTTCCGGAAATGCTATTTTCGAAAAGGAAAATATTTTTAAGTGTTTGGTTGTTTTATGAAAATTGGTGTGGAAAATATTTTCATTGTTTGGTTCAATTAGGAAAATGCTATTTTCCTACAACAAATTCCGGCAGCAAATTTCGGCCACAACAACAACAACAACAACAACAACAACAATATTCATGGCAACCACAACACCACAACAACAACAACAACAACAATAATAGTTCATCAAAAAAGAAAAAAAAAGAAGCTGAGAGATCGAGGAAGAGGAAGCGATCGACGGCGCGGCGTGGCGACGACGATCGACGATCGACGGCGAGGCGCGGTGCGACGACGATTGACGGCTTCTGGGTTCGCTGGTGGGAGATCGAAGGCGAGTCGCGATATCGAAGGCTAGATCGCGAGATCGAGCGGAGGTGATCGAAGGCGATCGCCGGCGCGGTGCTTGGGGTTCGCCGGCTCGGTGATCGAAGGCGTGGTGCTCGGGGTTCGCCGGTGACGTCTCCGGCGTGTCTGGGCTCGCTGGGTTCGGGGTGCTGGTGCTCTCTTTCTCTCTTTCCCTCTCTCTGTCTTCATGCTCTCTCTTTCTCTCCATTTTCCAGAAATCATTTGAAGTGAAAATGATTCCGTAAATCATTTTCACCCTTGACCGTGAGTCAACTGAAAATGATTTCCGGAAAATTGCTTTTTCCGGCGCAACCAAACACCCGAAAATATAGAAAACCATTTCCGGAAATGAATTTCACCCAAAACAAACGCAGCCTACATATACGAGTTCTTCTACTGCCACAAGAAAATCTCAACAAAAAAAAAATTCACAACAAGCTGAAGTGTCAGCTCATCATAAGTCAAAATAAAACAAGGTTACACATAGACCCACCACAACTCAAAACAAAGTTGTTGTGAAAATGTTTTTCCCATAGATTTTCTTTTTATATATAAGATCAGATGTCATTTCATGATTTCATCCCTTTTTTTTCCTTCCCAAAACTTGTAATGAAAATAATTTTGTATACTCCAATGCTCCTTTTTTTAATAAGAAGGAAAAATAAAGGATATTGAGTATGAACTAGTCACATAACTTTATCAAGTATGACAACTTATGTCAAAACCTTTATTTGTTATCAAGTTTCCCATTTTAGTATCTTTGGTAGGTCTGAATCAAAAGTGATGAAATTGTTACAATAAAAATTATAAAATTAGTTATCTGTTCAGAGGTATACTGGTAATTTGAATAAAGCACAAGACATAGTTCAGTATTATAATGACCTTATTAGAGAGATGCAATTGCAGGTTATTTTGACTTCGTTTTTGTGTGATCCAATTGAGCGCCTTTGAGACTTCTCTCCAATAAAAGATGGAAATTTCACAATCCAGAGACCATGTTTCTGTTGAAATCCAAGAGGATTCTCTTGTGCCTCCTATTATAATCCAAGAGGATTCTCTTGTGTCTCCTATTAAAAAACAGATGGAAACAAAATCTACTTCTGCTTGCATCTTCAGGGGCTCCAGTGAATTTCATAAGGGAAATGACAACGCATATATCCCTGGTAAAGTTTCCATTGGCCCTTTCCATCATGGGACTGACGCTCTAAAAGTCATGGAAGACAATAAGTGGCGCTATGTGCATGCACTCCTCAATCGAAAACCAAACCTTGAGGCAAGCTTGGATGGATGTGTGAAAGCACTTAGAAAGTTGGAGCACAGAGCAAGAAGATGTTATTCAGAAGAGATTAGTTTCACAAGTAATGAATTTATTGAAATTATGTTAATTGATGGCTGTTTCATCATAGAGTTATTCTTTAAGTATGCCTTCAAGAGTCTAAGACGCCGGAGTGATCCCATATTTAGCACACCTGGGATGTTCTTTGACTTGAGGAGTGACATGATGTTAATAGGAAACCAGATTCCCTATTTCATTCTCCAAAGGTTGTTTCAAATTGTACCAATTCCTACACAATGTAGTCTGTGCCTCCATGAGCTTGCCTTTCGTTTCTTCAAATCAATGATACCAGGAGATCAAAAAGCTCTGTGGGAGAAGATTGACCAAGAAGGGAATCACTTACTTGACTTTATCTTCCACTGTTTCCTCCCAACATACACAAGAGTACCATCAAAAAGTGGAACAAACGAAGGCTTAAACTGTGCAACACATCTCCAACAAGCAGGAATTAGGTTCAAGAAGGCTGCTACCAAAAGCTTATTAGACGTAAAGTTTGTTAATGGAGTCCTTGAAATCCCACCTCTAACATTTCATAAACGTACAGAGACACTTTTTTGCAACCTCATTGCACTTGAGCAGTGTTACTGTGACGGCGTGCAGCACATTGCTGGTTCGCCGGTGACGTCTCCGGCGTGTCTGGGCTCGCTGGGTTCGGGGTGCTGGTGCTCTCTTTCTCTCTTTCCCTCTCTCTGTCTTCATGCTCTCTCTTTCTCTCCATTTTCCAGAAATCATTTGAAGTGAAAATGATTCCGTAAATCATTTTCACCCTTGACCGTGAGTCAACTGAAAATGATTTCCGGAAAATTGCTTTTTCCGGCGCAACCAAACACCCGAAAATATAGAAAACCATTTCCGGAAATGAATTTCACCCAAAACAAACGCAGCCTACATATACGAGTTCTTCTACTGCCACAAGAAAATCTCAACAAAAAAAAAATTCACAACAAGCTGAAGTGTCAGCTCATCATAAGTCAAAATAAAACAAGGTTACACATAGACCCACCACAACTCAAAACAAAGTTGTTGTGAAAATGTTTTTCCCATAGATTTTCTTTTTATATATAAGATCAGATGTCATTTCATGATTTCATCCCTTTTTTTTCCTTCCCAAAACTTGTAATGAAAATAATTTTGTATACTCCAATGCTCCTTTTTTTAATAAGAAGGAAAAATAAAGGATATTGAGTATGAACTAGTCACATAACTTTATCAAGTATGACAACTTATGTCAAAACCTTTATTTGTTATCAAGTTTCCCATTTTAGTATCTTTGGTAGGTCTGAATCAAAAGTGATGAAATTGTTACAATAAAAATTATAAAATTAGTTATCTGTTCAGAGGTATACTGGTAATTTGAATAAAGCACAAGACATAGTTCAGTATTATAATGACCTTATTAGAGAGATGCAATTGCAGGTTATTTTGACTTCGTTTTTGTGTGATCCAATTGAGCGCCTTTGAGACTTCTCTCCAATAAAAGATGGAAATTTCACAATCCAGAGACCATGTTTCTGTTGAAATCCAAGAGGATTCTCTTGTGCCTCCTATTATAATCCAAGAGGATTCTCTTGTGTCTCCTATTAAAAAACAGATGGAAACAAAATCTACTTCTGCTTGCATCTTCAGGGGCTCCAGTGAATTTCATAAGGGAAATGACAACGCATATATCCCTGGTAAAGTTTCCATTGGCCCTTTCCATCATGGGACTGACGCTCTAAAAGTCATGGAAGACAATAAGTGGCGCTATGTGCATGCACTCCTCAATCGAAAACCAAACCTTGAGGCAAGCTTGGATGGATGTGTGAAAGCACTTAGAAAGTTGGAGCACAGAGCAAGAAGATGTTATTCAGAAGAGATTAGTTTCACAAGTAATGAATTTATTGAAATTATGTTAATTGATGGCTGTTTCATCATAGAGTTATTCTTTAAGTATGCCTTCAAGAGTCTAAGACGCCGGAGTGATCCCATATTTAGCACACCTGGGATGTTCTTTGACTTGAGGAGTGACATGATGTTAATAGGAAACCAGATTCCCTATTTCATTCTCCAAAGGTTGTTTCAAATTGTACCAATTCCTACACAATGTAGTCTGTGCCTCCATGAGCTTGCCTTTCGTTTCTTCAAATCAATGATACCAGGAGATCAAAAAGCTCTGTGGGAGAAGATTGACCAAGAAGGGAATCACTTACTTGACTTTATCTTCCACTGTTTCCTCCCAACATACACAAGAGTACCATCAAAAAGTGGAACAAACGAAGGCTTAAACTGTGCAACACATCTCCAACAAGCAGGAATTAGGTTCAAGAAGGCTGCTACCAAAAGCTTATTAGACGTAAAGTTTGTTAATGGAGTCCTTGAAATCCCACCTCTAACATTTCATAAACGTACAGAGACACTTTTTTGCAACCTCATTGCACTTGAGCAGTGTTACTGTGACGGCGTGCAGCACATTGCGTCTTATGCCTTTCTAATGAGCAGCCTTGTAAGATCTGAGAAAGATGTGAAGTTACTAGGCAGAAAGGAAATTCTCATCCATGAAAAGAACAAGGAGAAAGAGGTTCCTGAACTATTAAGGAAACTCTGTGGTGATAAGATAGTGCAGGACTTTTATTACAGTGGGCTTTCGGAACAAGTGGAACAATACAGAAGAACCGGTTTGCTTGTATGGTGGCAAGAATTTAAGCGCGATAGTCTAAAAACTCCAGCTTCACGTTTGTTGTTCATCTTGGTTATTCTGATCCTTGTTCTCTCAGTTGTAGGAGCCTTTTTTTCTGTATTCTCATTCTGTCTCCACAAAATGTAGGAAAGAAGATGAGGTTCTCATTCTTAAACAGAGGATGACACAAATAAAAGAAGGATTTTTTCCCCTTTCCCTTGGACCAATTTTAAATTGACTCTATGGTATGCTAAAAGTATCTATCAAATGTTGATTACAATTAGCAGTCCAATGTAGCAATGATCATCTTTAATGGAAGTTTGATTGGTTCCTGAAAAATTTCCAAAAATTATTGTTCAGGCACTGCTGTATCTATCATATTTTTACTAACATGAATCATCACCCCTTTATTATCTCCAACACTAGAACCTCCTTACATCTTATTAAGCTTACTCAATGGTGATAAGGGTACTCGAATTAAGTTGAAGTAAAAAATTCTTCTTTTGTTGGGAAAAGAAATATGGAATGAGGTGTGCCGCCATGCGTTTAGATAATTTTTTTGCTGAAAATGGACAAAAGTAAGTTTTACTTAAAAAGAAGTTAGGTTTTAAAAACAGTACATAAACAAATAACTTAGTAAATGAAAAATGTTAATCAAAATTCACCATATGAGTAAATAAGGCTGCCTATAAAAGAGAGAAGATTTCAAATAAAATCCAACCTAATGTACTTTCAATTGGTATGAAATTTCTTTTTGAATTTCTCTGTTCTCTCACATGATGATATCTAATCGGAAAACCCTTTCAATCAAATGACAGTATGAATTGAAAATCATAATCTATTTAAAATGAATTGAAAATCGTGATCTATTTAAAATGAGTTACGTACAATTGCTTTTTTTCTCAATTATATACATTCCATTCATCATTTTAAATTGATTTGCAACTCTCCAGTCTCCTCAGCCATCCACCAAAGTTGTCAATGGGATTGCAAGTTGGCATTAATCCGTCATTATGTAACACTTAGTCAGGATTTTAAGAGATAGCGTACATAAAAGCTAATAGTTGCATGCTTTCATGGACTCTCTAGCCCCTTATAAAACCTGTTTGGCCAGATGCAAATTTGTTTGGTAGAGATGATAGAAATGTAAAAGGAATGAAAAATGTAAAGGGTTTGATGAAAAAAAAAAGATAAATATTTTTTGTTATAAATCTTTGTACGAACTATAAAAAAAAGTCTTGAGAAAACAAAATATCTTGTATTAATTTTTTATTATATTCTTGAATTGAATTATCTTTAATATATTAAATAATAAGATTGTGAAATCACTTATATAATAAAAAAAATTCATGTGAAAGATTAAGAAGAGCAATGTTACAAACACAATTTTTTTTAGAAATAATTAAGTTAGCAGACTTTTATGTGGCATTTGGTATGAAAGAATCCACACTACTCCTGGCATCAAGATTTTTGGGAATGTGATTCCTTGCAATCTGGACGCTTAGGAATGTAGTTATTCCTGTATTTGATTTTATTGAGAATCTCTTAAAATTCCTAAGAATATGAGATGATAATATTTGGTTTATTCTCAAGACTCTTAAATAAATTATTTATTTTTTCTCATTCTATCCTTAGATTTGAATGTGCACTACCAAGTCCATAAAAAAAAAATTCTCTAAATAAATAATGAAAAACAAAATATCAACTATTAATTATGACAAATTCATTAAAACTGTAGTCTAACAATTCAAAATGACAAGTACAATACAAAAAGGGAAATGCTAACAAGTGTCCTTAGGACACTCATTAATAATTCATTTAAAGAAAGTTTTTATGTGAAATAAAAAAAAAAGTAATTAATATTTTGATAGCTTTTTTCATTTCCTATAAAAGTGGTATCAAAACTTTCCTAAAATGGATTATTAATGAGTGCCCTAAGGGCACTCGTTAGCATAACCCATACAAAAATAACTATTTAATTTGTTGAGCAACACATACACAATAGTAAAAGTAATACTTGGCATTAATGGAGGGTCCCCTTCAATTTTTTTTTTCCCCCAATAGAATTTTGTTAAAGAATATATCAACATGGTTGTTTATCCTGTTTATGTTATTTTGTTGAGAAAAGATATTGATGATTTGTTTTATATTTTATCTTAATTGCTTAAATGATAAGGAAAAAAAATGTTAAAACTGTCAATTTATAAAAAATACAATTTCCTTTAAGTTTGGGAATCTCGATACCCATTTGTTTCAAAAGGGAATCCACATTCATACTGAAATGGGTTTAAAGGGGGAATCTAGATTCCCTAGCATCTGATTTCCTAGCGTGATTTGCAATAAAACATGAGAATCTTTAAATATTTCTAAGAATCTTAAAACATTACCCCGTACCAAACGCCACATTATTGATTCTTAACGTATTATTTGGACTCACCCCTAATATTACTTTTTTTTTACCTATCACTAATAGTCTGACACATCAGTTGAGTGTTAAAGTTTTTTTTTTTTTTAAACAATATTTGTGTCTCTAAACTTTCTCGATTAAAAATGAGGAGTTCATACAGAATGTCATCTCTCTCTTCATCTTTTTTTTTTTTCACTTTCCCACTTTACCCAATGAGAAAAATATCAAGTATCAATTATCAACCCATCTTCTATTTCCTCTCAAACTTCTTTTATACTCTCACGCACACTCTTTCACTCAATCTAACACACTTGTAAGTAATTATATATGATTTGGTGGTCCGAATATTTTTGTTTATCAATTTTTTCATTTAATTTAATATATATTTTTATAAACAGTTTTTAAAAACCTTATTTTTTATGTGGTATATCATACTTAATGATGCCAAAGATCAGCAATTAAACCCTTCATCCAAATGAATTGGAAGACCAAACACAACCTGTAGAATAGGATAAACTACTTTGATGATAACATGGAGTGATGTTTGTCAAGGACCCTCTAATGACTAAGTTAGAATTATGATGCAGAGAGTATGGGTGTGTTTTTTTAGTAAAAGTATTGTGTTTTTGTCAGTGTTTATGTAAGGATGTGCTCATAAATACTTATAAATTATAAAGTTATAAGTAACTATTTGTAAATACTAAATAAACAATAGATAAAAACAATAAATAAATAAAACTTATATGTCGACCAATTTGTCAAAGAAGTCCCACAACAATTTGTCTTAGGCTTATAGATTTATTATCCATAAACCTAAGACATAAAAAAAAAAAAGATTTATTTTTTTAGGTACGTACATATATGAAACTATGATGGGGGGAGGGCAGGCCTTGTTGCTGAGGCTCTAGAGCAGCCTCTTTTTCTCCCAAAGGACAGGGACTCGTATCGGCGCTTCAACCAGTACGAGCTCTTCCAGTCCCTCAAGAGGGATATTGCCATGGTGAATGAACTGATCCTCTTAGTTCAGGTACCCTTTTTATTTTATTTTATTACTTTACCTCCTATCTTTACTCTACGTTGAAAACTCTTGTCATGCAGGTTACCCAGCAGATATATGTGGCCGAGGAGTGGAACAAGAAAGCCCACCTCGAGGCCCAGGTTGCAGCCCAATCCCAATCGGAGGCCGAAAGATCTCTAGGTAGCCTTAAGGAGAATTACTCTCTGCTCTCTGAGCAGTTAAAGGATATGACCAACCAGAGGAACAGCTTCGACGTGGACTTAAGAACGCTGAGGCTCAGGCCGAAGACCAATGTAAAAGGTTGCACCTGGCAGAAATCAACCTAGCAACCGAGAGGGAGCTGGTGAAGGGTCTCAAGGCCGAACTTCAAAAGGTCAAGGAGAGCGCCCGAGTATCCGAGCAGAATGCTCGTCTGGCAAAGGAGGCAGTTGAGGCCAAAAAGAAGGCAGCTTACCAGCTGAGGGTAGATGAGACCAGGACCCAGCTTACAGAGCATTTGCCACAGTTGGTCGAGACTATTGCAACATAACTTGGCAAAAGGCGCTGGATGCTGCTGGAGTCCCCCTTGATTCCGACCTGAAGTCCCTTCTTTCTTGGGGGATAACCTTTTCCTTGCCCTTCCCCTATTGTTGATCTTCTTCAACTCTTTTATACTTTTCATGCAGTCCATCAGCTGACGCATGCTAATGATTGGCTTGCCAGACAAAGATGTCCTCAAGCCGTGGTCAGTGGGGAGGCCGAGTTGAACGTGTCGAGAGCCATCACATCAAAGTTGCCCTCCATATCGTTAAACATCTCCCAGTACCTGTCCAAATACGCCTTCAGAGTCTCACCCTCTTGCATGCTCAAGGATAGCAGGGAGGACAAGGGCCTGGACACTCTTCGGCAGGTGACAAAACGCGAAGTTTCTTTGAAGGAGCTGATGGAGTCTTCCTTTATGCTGTCAAACCACCTCATCGCAACCGGCCCGAGGTGGAGGGAAAACCTTGCACATCAAAGCTTTGTTCCTAGAATAGACTGCCATCTGCTGATTAAAATGACTGACATGTTCTACTGGGTCCGTTTTACCATTGTAGATGGTGAACGCAGGTTGGTTAAAACGCCGGGGGAATCTCGCTTCCTCAATCCTGCGCGTGAAGGGCGATCTAGAGATTTGGTTCAAGGTCTTGGTCATAGCATCGTTCCCTATATCTCCACGTGGTGGGCTCGGAGGTTGCTTCTCATGACGACGCTCCTCCTAGTAGGAAAATGACTCCTGACTGGCGTTCGCGATCTTTGTTGGTAAATGGGATCCTGTTGGTCGTCGGACTCCTCATCGTAATATGAAGGAACCCGTTTCCGTTTTGTATGACGCAGCTCTCTTTTTAACTTTTTAACCTCCAGCTACAAATCCCGGTTCTTCTGTGCATGGGATATGTAACTCCCATCGCATGACTGGCTTTGCCCAGTGTGCACATGTGTGCACTGCCCTCACGATCCTGTCTCTGCTCCAAATTAAGGAAAGGGTCCGCATGCTGGGATGCCCTTGACTCTGCCTGTTGTTGGCCTCGTTTAGTCATCCTCCACTGTTGTTTTCACCCCTGCACAAACTCTTCCCACAGACGGCGCCAATTGTATGGTCTGATTTGGCAGCCCAGGCCCAAGAAGGATAGGTTACGAGCCCAATGAACCCAAGACAAAGAATTTGTAGAGAGTGGGCGAAAGAGCTGGGCTGGGTGCGAATCAAACAGAGGTTAATTATAGTGTTTAAGGATTCAGTGACACAAGATCATGCTCATCTTCTTTTACAAATGTCTGTCCGAAGAGGTATGTTATTGAATGTAAGGTGATTACAATTCTTGGAACTACAGTAAAATTGTTTAATTCTTCTCTCCCCCCTTTTTCTCCGATTCCCATTATCAGAGACCTCTCTTGCTTATATAGCACCCTTTTCTATCATCTTCATCGTCCACTTGTTCTTCATCTAAGCATCCACTTGAGTGCATGTCCCATCAGGTACTCTCTTTACCCCTCTGTGAGTGGTAGTAGCTGAGATTACACTGTTCAGGGGTCTTCTCCACATTAATGCGGCAGAAAAGCAGCTGTAGTGCATTTAATGCGATGATGCAGCTTTTCCTTAAGATATTTTCTCGTTCTAATCGTCCCCAGATATGCCCAGAGCTTATCTTTGTCATTGGGATTGCATGAGAGTCCATTCGGACTTTCTATTCTTGGCTGGGTCAAGACTATTTACGTTCGAGGAGTGTAAACTCTTCGGACAAAAGGTGATCTCTTCGACTTCTTCCTTTACTTCTGGGTTGGCTGCGTTCAGATGAATTCTACCCCAACCCACTATTACTCTTCGGACGTACAATATTCCTTAGGACAGGGCCCACAGCCCAATAAGTATGTCTGGGCTTTTATCCCCCACAATTAAATGCACTTGCATATTAAATGTCTTAACACATTATATGTATTTCTAAATTAAATTTTCAATATTTATATAATAATTTATTGCCATATATCAATCAAAAAAAAATTATTGCAATAAATATACTTGTTTAATATTTGCACTAAATAATTTGTCTTACATTAATAAATACGAAAAGTTAAATTGTCGGTTTTTTTTTTTTTTATAACTAAATTGTCCTATTTTAGTTATTAAATATCTGTCATGAAAATTGTTTGTTTTATAAAAACAAACATATATATATATTATATATATATATATATATATATGTAGGGTCTAAATTTGTAGCCCAAACCCAAGGGGTATAGGATATGAGCCCAACAAGCCAAATACAATGAATTTGTAGAGAGTGTGTGAAAAAGCTAGACTGATAGTGAACTAAACAACGTCTAACTAAAATTCAATTGGTAAACAAGTGTAAGAGCCAACTTAAAACTTGAATAAATTGTTGTCCGAGGAGACAAACTTTTGTTTATATAATTCTTAAAGTTACAGTAAACCTTTCTTCCCTCCTTCTCTCTTGATTTTTCGGTCTCCCTCTTATGGGAGGTTTTTTACATTATATATTTTCCTTTTCAAACATCTTGATCATACATTTGTTAATCATTTAAACGTTCACTTAAGTATATGTCCGTCAGGTGTCTTCGTCGGTTTTCTATGAGTAGTGGTAGTTGAGACCGCACTGTTCAGGGGTCTTCTCCACATTAATGCGGCCAGAAAAGTTGCTACAGTGCATTTAATGCGATGGTAGCAGCTTTTCTTTTAGATATTTCTTTGTTCTTATCATCTTTATACATGCCTGAGGTTCATCCTTATCATTGGAATTGCCAGGAAAGTCACTTAAACCTCCCAGGTGCTTGCTTGATCGATATGCTTCATATTTGAGGAAGACACACTCTTCGAACTATATTCTTTAATCATTTTGTGCATTATATTTATCCCTCCTAGGATCCTTCTCAATCATTTACTCTTCTTTGGACACACCTCAGTCTTCAAATAAGGCCCTAGGCCCAAGACATAAATTTGGGCTTCTACCCACCACAATATATAAATATATATATATATATGTACGTACCTAAAAAAATAAATCTTTTTTTTTTTTTTATGTCTTAGGTTTATGGATAATAAATCTATAAGCCGAAGACAAATTGTTGTGGGACTTCTTTGACAAATTGGTCGACATATAAGTTTTATTTATTTATTGTTTTTATCTATTGTTTATTTAGTATTTACAAATAGTTACTTATAACTTTATAATTTATAAGTATTTATGAGCACATCCTTACATAAACACTGACAAAAACACAATACTTTTACTAAAAAAACACACCCATACTCTCTGCATCATAATTCTAACTTAGTCATTAGAGGGTCCTTGACAAACATCACTCCATGTTATCATCAAAGTAGTTTATCCTATTCTACAGGTTGTGTTTGGTCTTCCAATTCATTTGGATGAAGGGTTTAATTGCTGATCTTTGGCATCATTAAGTATGATATACCACATAAAAAATAAGGTTTTTAAAAACTGTTTATAAAAATATATATTAAATTAAATGAAAAAATTGNCTCTATAAATTCATTGTATTAGGCTCTTTGAGCCTAATTCCTTTAACCTTTTAGGCTAAAGAACCAAATCTTGCCCTTATAGCAAACACTTCAATTTTTTTTTTGGCATTCATTAACAGAAGTCTTAATAAATGTGCTTTGTACTATCCAATATTAAACACACTTGCATAGTAAATGTATTTCTAAATTAAATTTTCAATATTTATATTCAAAATTTATTTCCATATATCAATAAAAAAAAATTATTTTGATAAATATCCAACATTAAATACACTTAATTATTAAATGTCTTAACACATTAAATGTTTTTTTAAATTAAATGTTCAATATTTATATACTAATTTATTGCCATATATCAATAAAAAAAAAAAAAAAATCATTGCAATAGCTTATATTTATTTGATGGGATATATTCAATCTTGAAATATTGATACATTTTCATTTGTATAGGAGGATAAATGCAAAAAAAAAAAAAAATCTAAATTATATTTAAAATTCCTTTAATTGATTTATCAGTTTTAAGTTGCAAGAAATGTGATTGTAGTTTTTTTTTGAAAATAGTGGGTCTTTTTATAGTTAGAAATACGAGGGAGTTCAATATAATTTTAGTAAACATTAATGGCGGAGAAGGCAATTTTTTCATTTTTCATTTTTTGCATTCATCAAAAAATGTCTTAACAAATTTGCTTTGTGATATCCAAGATCAAATACACTTGCATATTAAATGTCTCAATACATTAAATGTATAAATAAATTAAATTTTCAATATTTATATACTAAATTTATTGCCATATATCAATAAAAAAATTATTGCAATAAATATCCCACATAAAATGCAATTGCTTATTAAATATCTAACCACATTAAATGTATTTCTAAATTAAACTTTCAATATTTATATACTAAATTTACTGCAATATATTAATCAAAAAAATTATTGCATTAAATATTCAAAATTAAATACACTTGCTTATAAATGTCTTAACACAATAAATGTATTTCTAAATTAAATTTTCAATATTTATATACTAAATTTGTTGCCATATATGAATCAAAAAATTTATCGTAATAAATATCTTATATTTATTTGACAAGATATTTTGAGTTTTACAATATTGGTACATTTTCATATTTTGGTTTTTTTATTGAATATTGATTTTTAAAAAATTTCTTCTTGTTTTTAAATCTTACAAAAATTGGTTTCTCATTTGTAGGATGATAAATGCATAAATACAAAGAATTTTTAAATTATATTTAAAATTATTTTAATTGATATAATGGTTTTAAGTTGCAAGAAATGTGATTGTAGTTTATTTTAAAAATAGAGATCTTTTTACAATTAGAAATACAGGGGAGGTCAATGTAATTTTAGTAAACATCAATGGCAAATAGTGCAAATTTTTTTTTTTTTTTTTTTTTTGCATTCGTTAACAAATGTCTTAACAAATGTGTTTTGTAATATTTAACATTAATGTAGGGTCTGATTTGGAGCCCAGGCCCAAGAGGATGGTTACGAGCCCAATGAACCCAATACAATGAATTTGTAGAGGGTGGGCGAAAGAGCTGGGCTGAGTGCGAATCAAACAGAGGTTAACTATAGTGTTTAAGGATTCAGTGACACAAGATCATGCTCATCTTCTTTTACAAATGTCTGTCCGAAGAGGTATGTTATTGAATGTAAGGTGATTACAATTCTTGGAACTACAGTAAAATTGTTTAATTCTTCTCTCCCCCCTTTTTCTCCGATCCCATTATCAGAGACCTCTCTTGCTTATATAGCACCCTTTTCTATCATCTTCATCGTCCACTTGTTCTTCATCTAAGCATCCACTTGAGTGCATGTCCCATCAGGTACTCTCTTTACCCCTCTGTGAGTGGTAGTAGCTGAGATTACACTGTTCAGGGGTCTTCTCCACATTAATGCGGCCAGAAAAGCAGCTGTAGTGCATTTAATGCGATGATGGCAGCTTTTCCTTAAGATATTTTCTCGTTCTAATTGTCCCAGATATGCCCAGAGCTTATCTTTGTCTTGGGATTGCCTGAGAGTCCATTCGGACTTTCTATTCGTTGGCTGGGTCAAGACTATTTACGTCGAGGAGTGTAAACTCTTCGGACAAAAGGTGATCTCTTCGACGTTACTCTTCCTTTACTTCTGGGTATCAAATAAATATAAGCTATTGCAATGATTTTTTTTTTTTATTGATATATGGCAATAAATTAGTATATAAATATTGAACATTTAATTTAAAAATACATTTAATGTGTTAAGACATTTAATAATTAAGTGTATTTAATGTTGGATATTTATCAAAATAATTTTTTTTTATTGATATATGGCAATAAATTTTGAATATAAATATTGAAAATTTAATTTAGAAATACATTTAATATGCAAGTGTGTTTAATATTGGATAGTACAAAGCACATTTATTAAGACTTCTGTTAATGAATGCCAAAAAAAAAATTGAAGTGTTTGCTATAAGGGCAAGATTTGGTTCTTTAGCCTAAAAGGTTAAAGGAATTAGGCTCAAAGAGCCTAATACAATGAATTTATAGAGAATGAGTTTAAAAACTAGGCCCTAATGAATTATGCAGCAACTATAGTTAGCCCAGATGACAAGGAAGCAAAGATAAAATAGTTTAATTTAAAGAAAATCATCATTGGCACAATCCGAGGAGATCAGTTCTTGTATATATCTCTTAAATATGATTACAAACACCGTTCTTGCTGCTACAATATTTTTCTCTCTCCTTTTTCTTAGGGTATTATTTCTCTTTTATACTCTTTTCTTATTTCATCTCCACCCTCCACTTGGAGACCAGATTACTGGTGTTGATCCTGGTCCCATCAGCAGCTTCCTGAAGTCTTTGGGAGCAGTTGTAAGGCTGAAAATTACTGTTCAGGTATCACTTCCTCATTAATACGATCAGAGAGTTAGTTACAAAGCATTCAATGCGGTGGTAACAGCTTTCTCTTAGATATTTCATAGTTCCCCTTTGTCCTGTACCTTCATGATGTGTATCCTTATCAATAGAATCTCCTAGAATGTTGCCCTGGATGGTAAACCATACCTTCAAACCTCTGCTTTGCTCAACCAATGAGGTAATCCTCCTCGAACCGCCTTCTTGGACTTTTATGACCAAATCCCATCTCTTCATTCACTAATGTGGACTTCCATGACTGCGTTTAACCGTCCTCGGACTATTAGGCGTTTTTGGCCCAATATATACTATTAGGCCTATCATCCCTACAATAGCCCCTAAAAACTCCAATTTTTCTCTTACCTGAGGAGAAAAAATGGGGTTTTGACTTTGGCCTATTGACCCCGCACATTTCTTTGACTTCCACACGTGAAAGCACCACTTCGCGTGTCTCATAACCGTTCCGGCGCTTCGGAGTTTGCAACGTCTCATTAAATGCTCCAGGCGGCGCTTTGTTCCTCGCATCTTACAGTGAGATGGAGATCCTATGGCTGGCATTTCTCCTCAAATTTTGGCCGAGATAACTCCCACCCAATTCCGCCTCCTATATAAGGCGCCTAGGGGAGTCATTTTCCCCACTTTGCAAATCTTCGAGCTCTCCAAACTTCCAAACTCTCAAACCTTCAACAAGGCTTTTTAAACTTCCAAGTCTTCTGGATCTTTAAAAAAAAAAAAATTCTAAACCTTTTAAGAAGTTCAAAAAGCCACCCCCGTGCTTATTCTCGTAAGTTCTTTATCTTTTAGGTTCTTTTCTCCTCGGCCAATCTCCTCGGCTTTCTGCTCTTTACTTCCTTTCCTTGAAAATCTCTTTCACTTCACCTTAGCCTACTTAGATGGATAGATTTGCTCCCCTTGTAGATCTCCCATCGATATGAAGGGATTTAGGGCCAAGTACCACATTTCCCAAGGAGTAGCCTTGCAGTACTATGCTCCGGATCAAATGCTTACCCATAGGAATGAAGAGGAGGTGGTCATTTCCATGATCACCTTCATAGAAGGGGGGATAACACTTTCTATAGGTAGGGTAACCCGAGATTATTTAATCGCTCATAGGCTATGCCCCCACCAGTGTGCACCCAACCTCTTTAGGATCCTGGGTAGTGTAGATGCTTTTAATGAGCAAATGGGGATAAACCTCACTTGGCACGACGTCGTTTGGATGTACGAGTGCCACCTGCTTAGAGACGCAGGGTATTGTCTTAAGTTTAGATCCTTAATTGTCAGGCACATCTCATGCCTCCCTAAATCCAATAAGGGTATGAAGGATGACTTCTTGATAGTCTCGGGTGAATGGCATGACGATATTCACTGCCCAATCCGGGAGGGAGAGCCAGGTGGGGTGCCTTAGGCTTAAGTTTCCTCCCCCTTTTTTTTTTTTACATGGGCATTAGTTTTGCAATTTCGCTGCTATCTTCTTTCTTTTGGTATTTTGTTCAGTTTTGATGGATGGCTTTGTTATCCTAATCGTGTTTTTGCTTCTCGGATGTTTTTGCAGATAAAAGACATGTAGCTTCCAACCGCTACCTTGTCAACTTCGCGGGCCTCAACAAGGTGTTGAGGTTTGAAGTGTTCGTGAGTGAAGACAGGCAACTGAAAGCTGTCCACCTCATCCTTGATTTCGAGCCCTTGTTGTCTCAATTCCAGGACGTGGGCCACGCCATAAGAGCAAGAGATCCTCGGCTAGCTCAGATTGACGCCTCGGTGCCCAGTTTCCTAGCCTGAGAAGATCTCCCACCAGTTGAGTAGCCTTTCCACCGTTCTCCTTGTGAGGTAGTGGCTCCGAGGGAAGAAACAACCTCTTCATGCATATCACTTGAGGCTGAGATAGTCCAATTTCACCTCGAGGAAGAAGGAAGGCGCAAGAAGAGCCTATGGAGATTTCGGACTCTGAGGGTGAGCTTGACAGGTCCTCCGTAGTCCACTCCCCCAAACTCATAGTCGCCTGGGTAGATAGTAGTTTCAAAGAGGAAAAGGAGATGGCCATGAACCTGAGGAAAGGCTTGAAGGATCTTCTCAAGGTGAGGAATAAGGGATCATCATCTAAGGATACCCCAAGATCTCAGCCCTTTCCTACTCTTCCCCCTCCCCTTCCTCCTCCTCCTACAGTCGTTCTGCTCTCCATCCCCAACTTGAAAAAGAAAAGGAAGGAGAAGGAGATTGTCGAGGAGGGGGAGGTGGTCTCCTAAAAGGGCGGGCTTGCTCGATGGAGAGTAGGGAATCGAGCACTTGATTGATTAAATCAATACCAATCTCAATTTCTAACATATGAATCATAAAAAATTCAAACCCATAGCTTAGTTTCCACTAAAAAATTCAAATTGATTAAAGCTTTTCTTTCATGAGATAGCTGATGATAACCAAAATAACAATAAATGAAAATTTTCGGTAGTTAGAAGCACCAACAACAAACAGGCAAAAAAATTTCAAAGTTTCAATTTCATACTCTTATTCAAAAGAATTATAAGAATTGCAGCAGCAACATAATTGCTTTGACTCTAATTATCTCTCTGCAATAGATTCTTCCACAATCTGAGAAGCTTTAATCTATATTTTATGCAAAGAAGTGACTCAAGTGAGTAGTATCTTAGCCTCATACAATTCTCATTTTTCTAGTTTATGAATGTAGAGTCAAAGCACAGAGAGGGCAAGTCCAAAGTGAGTGATTTTCCTTCACAATAAGATAAAATTAAGGACCAAAATGGGTTATGTATGAACTCCATATGCCAATCTAGGAATATGTCCCATCATGCTTGTTTCCTAATGATATTGATTTAGTTGAGAAGATATTTGCTGAGTATTATTACTCAAAATTAATAAAATTTTCTGCAATGACATTTGTGGCTTCATAAGAATAATCATTATTGATCTCCATCACATGAATAGTATCTACACAGGGACAAAGCAAACGCATTGCCACTCAAGTAAGCAATGCCTCCCCAATGTCACCTAAGCTGTCAACAGCAAAACCTATCTGTCTCAGCCTGATTGCATCTATCAAGTAATACAAACCAAATTGATGTAAAATACTTACTCTTTTTGTATCTTTTTTGTGCTACACACAGTACAAACTTCAAATGTAAAAGTCAACCTAATGAAGAATTAGATATGTTGTTTACTACTGAGAAGGAAGACTTCCCACTGGTTGATGAGAAAGTTCAACTTAAAGAGCACCAAATCAGAGGGAATACATGATGTGAAAATTGATCATGTGCATCTACTATCAATTAACCTTCCATGATGCTTGAAGTGACAATGCTTAATTATGTGATAAACAAGAACTATTCCAAACCCAAAGACTCATTTAAACTACAATTCAATCAAATCTAGAATACAAAACAAAAACAGGAATACCCCTAACATTAGCATAAGTTTCAAAATTAAAACTGAATTCAGACATTGGCAGCCATACATGGACCTAGATAAGAATTCACAAAATTAAATCCAAAAAATTTGAATTTGAAATCCCTACTTGCAAAACAGTAAGAATCCAGATAACAAATTGACTATCCTTATCTTGTAGTTGTATTACCAAATAACCTAGATAACAAAATGCCAAATAAATACCTACAAAATAGTAAGAATTCAATTTTTAGCCAACATTCAGGAAACATTAATAGAAGAGAAATAGTGTAATGCAGAAAGTTTGAAACAGTGCAGTGTAGTGTAGATTTTTATGAAACTCATGGAATCAATTAGCTGACTAACCACCAGGGCTTGTTGAACCACTAAGCTCTCCTTAGCAATGGATTTGAAATTATGACCATAATACCCAGGAGTCTTCACATATATTGTGGGGTCCGTGGGCCTGATAGCCTCAGTCCTTCACATAGCAGGCCCAAGGCCCATGCCGAGGAGAGCAAGCTATTTCTGAGGAGAAAGGGGGGAAGCCTATTCTCTTGAATCCACGCCGAGGACACCTTGTCCTCGGCCTGACAAGATTGATTCCGGGGAGTGGCTAACCCCAAGGCAAGCTGTCACTCTCGCATTTAATGCACTCAACTAACCCCCCTGGCCGCATTAATGGAGAGGTAACCCCTTGGCAGGATAACGTTGGTCAGAGTGAGCCACTTGAGTATCTGAGAAAGGGGGGAAGCCTATTCTCTTGAATCCACGCCGAGGACACCTTGTCCTCGGCCTGACAAGATTGATTCCGGGGAGTGGCTAACCCCAAGGCAAGCTGTCACTCTCGCATTTAATGCACTCAACTAACCCCCCTGGCCGCATTAATGGAGAGGTAACCCCTTGGCAGGATAACGTTGGTCAGAGTGAGCCACTTGAGTATCGATAAAGCTTCTGATGGGATGGACGACCAGAGAAAAAGGCAAATAGACGATCAACAGATGGAAGCAAAAGATAGGAAGATTAAAACTATAAAAGAAGAGCTAGTAAAGCAAATGGTGGAGGGAAAAGAAAGGAAGGGCCTCCTCGGCCACAGGCCGAGGAGCATTCCCTCATTTGTAAGAAAACACTTAGCCATTTTTAAAGATAAGTTTGGGCATGGTGATCAACGGCCAGCACCTAAGCCTATCAGCCCACTCTCTATAAATGTATTGTTTGAGCTTGTTGGGCTGAAAACCCAACACTCAATTCAAATTGAGTCCCTACATATATAATAAAAAGACAATTTTATTTATGATCCCAATTAAGCTCTTTAAAATACATGATGTACAAATTATTCTGGAGAGTGACAATAATAAGTACTCTATAATATAATTATTTACATAAAAATAATTGGTTCCAAAAATAATCACCACAATCTATTGAACAATAAAATTTCAATATAATCTCTGGAAAATCTCTCTCCCATTGTTATCTCCATTGTTGTACATTGTCATAATACCTATAGCTACATGGGGTTTGTGATTTGCACTGAGTCATAATAAAAAGGCTGACCTTATAAATGGTGCATATCATTTGAGAGAGAGAGAGAGAGAGATTACTCCACAGAAAGCAAATTCTATAAACTATATCCAATTTTATATCTGACTAGGGAAAATTTATGGATCTCAATATGACTATGTGCTACACTACAGGGGTAGCATTCCCCCTACCTAATGAAGTAGTCTTAGACACACAACAGGCAAGGGTAGCATAGCATCCTCAACATATAAAATTTAGATTTAGATTGTATTGCAACACACAATCTGAAAAATGTAATGAATTTCTAACCTCAACATATTCCATACCAATTTCACTAGATTATCAGGAATGTTGTGTGATGAAAGCAAGCTGATACAAATAATATATATTTTTTTTTTATACAAGATATAATTTTTATTCTAGTTTAATCTAAATGTATATGTATGTGAAACTCTCTCTTGGAGACTTGAACTCCGGCCTTTACCCTACACCTCATAAGTATTTATATTTGTAGAGTGACTACCGCATCAAGGGTGCTGATAGAAATACAAAATTTTGGATTTGTAACGCCCCGGGTTGATTTTATTGTCATTCATGACATACGGCTGTCTTTTCGTTTCTTTCCACTGATGACAACCAAGTTGTTAATGCTCCTTACACGTGCTCATCAATACTTTTTATAAATTAGTATAAAGTTATAATTAACCTTTTGTAAATAATAAATAAACAATGAGTGCATAAAAAAATAAATAAAAAAAGTTATATGTCAATCAATTTGTCAAAGAAGTCCAACAATAATTTCATTAATTTGTCTTAGGCTTACAGCCATATTCATATAAATCCACGTGATAGAAATACAAAATTTTGGATTTGTAACGCCCCGGGTTGATTTTATTGTCATTCATGACATACGGCTGTCTTTTCGTTTCTTTCCACTGATGACAACCAAGTTGTTAATGCTCCTTACACGTGCTCATCAATACTTTTTATAAATTAGTATAAAGTTATAATTAACCTTTTGTAAATAATAAATAAACAATGAGTGCATAAAAAAATAAATAAAAAAAGTTATATGTCAATCAATTTGTCAAAGAAGTCCAACAATAATTTCATTAATTTGTCTTAGGCTTACAGCCATATTCATATAAATCCACGGCATTTTCTATTTATGACTTCAAGATCAAGACATTTTTTCTTAAAAAAAAAAAAAAAATCAAGACCTTTTCAAAATTAATAAGAAATCACAAATCCATTCTAGAATGAGACAAGAAAAGTAAACTGGGAAAATGGATTCATGATCCTTGACTAATTATCCTTCAAAACTTCAGATTTCTTCTTTATGATTCAATGAACCATCCGATTAAATGAGATTCCTCCCATCAGGGTTTGAACTTTGAAGAAAAATCTTTTCTTTCCCATTTAATTTCTTATTATTTTGCAGAAATATCAAGTCGTTCTCACGTGGCAAGCCATGTCTTCCAACATCCAATCTCTTTCTTGGAAAATTCTTCTGAGCTATCATTGCAAAGGTGGACCAAGAAAGCATCATACGCGCATTGAAAACTTTGAAACGGTCGTCTCTCACAGCGGTTTCACGCGCAATCCACATCTTGGGACCCACAATCGACCAAATGACTATCCTTCCAAATTAATATCCACTTGCATAGTTGCATTTACTCAAAAATCAAAAACCAAGAAATCTTAGAGTAATTCTACAGTACCCCCCCCAAAAAAGGGGGGGTACGGTACCCACTAGTAGGTAACCTGCTACATCAGGTTACTTTTTTCTCACATTTGACAGTTCCATTCTCACATTGTGCAGTTCCAATATCACATGTAACAGTTCTCTTCTCACATTTGGTGGTTCCTTTACTTTTTTCTCACATTTGACGGTTCCATTCTCATATTGTGCAGTTCCAATATCACATGTGACCGTTCTTTTCTCACATTTGATGGTTCTTTTACTTTTTTTTCTCATATCTGACGGTTCTATCCTCACATTGTGCAGTTCTAACATCACATATGACAGTTTTTTCTCACATTGGGTGGTTCTCTTATTTTTTTTCTCACACTTGATGGTTCCATCCTCATATTGTACAGTTCCAAAATCACATGTGACAGTTCTTTTCTCACATTTGATGGATCCCTTACTTTTTTTTCTCACATTTAACAGTTNTTTACTTTTTTTTTTTTGGTTAAAAACACCAAACAATGGAGAAGGAATAAGGTTTTAGCACAAAAACAAATAAAGACAGATCCAAGGGGGCCTACGCCCCCTTGGCCCTAAGAAATTTTCTTTTATGGTTATATTTTTCATTTTTGGAGTTGGGCCCTCTCTTCCAAAACCTTAAATCTCCTCCACTCCAATTAGCCCAATCCAACTAGAAACTACTCAACCCAAAACTTAACAAAAAAAAATTAAAAAAAAAAAATTATAGCCAGCTTAGTATTAAGAAACAATATTATTTGTGTTTTTTTTTTTGTTTTTGTTGGTAGATGATTGCATTTTAATGTAGTAAGAAATAATGATATTGATTTTGTGTATTTTTCTTGGTTGATAATTTGTTAATACTATATGGATGTTGTGGGTACCTAGGAGGTACGGATCTTCAGGCCAAGGGTTTTTTTTGCCTTGTAGCCTTTTACACCGCCTCCTCGGCATGTCCTTCAACGTCCTAGGACGGCTTTACAATGTCTAGGACTGCTTGCAGCCTCCTTGGACGGTGTCCTAGGAGTCCCACATCGAAGGAAAACCCCCTACTTGCTGCCTTATAAGCTGTGAAGCGAAGGGAGTAGTATACCATCGGTTTATAGTTATTCTTTTATTGTGGGTACCTAGGAGGTACGGATCTTCAGGCCAAGGGCTTTTTTGCCTTGTAGCCTTTTACACCGCCTCCTCGGCATGTCCTTCAACGTCCTAGGGCTTCCTCGGACGGCTTTACAATGTCCTAGGACTGCTTGGCAGCCTCCTCGGACGGCGTCCTAGGAGTCCCATATCGAAGGAAAACCCCCCACTTGCTGCCTTATAAGCTGTGAAGCGAAGGGAGTAGTGTACCATCGGTTTATAGTTATTCGGTTTAGTGAATAACTAAACGAATAACTATAAACCGATGGTACACTACTCCCTTCGCTTCACAGCTTATAAGGCAGCAAGTGGGGGGATTTTCCTTCGATGTGGGACTCCTAGGACGCGTCCGAGGAGGCTGCCAAGCAGTCCTAGGACATTGCAAAGCCGTCCGAGGACGTCTAGGACGTTGAAGGACATGCGAGGAGGCGGTGCAAAAGGCTACAAGGCAAAAAAGCCCTTGGCCTGAAGATCCGTACCTCCTAGGTACCCACAGATGTCTATTTAGAGTTTTTTTTTTTTTTGGTTTATACTCTAGCCTCCCTAACTTGAAATCATGGATCCGTTAGTGAAAGTACACCACAAACTAAGGACATAATTACGAAGTTTAGGAGAAAATATTCACATATTTAGTGATGTAAATGGATCGAATTTTTCATTAATAGTTAGGATTTGATTTGAGGAAAAAATTATTTATGTTTATTTATTAAACTAAAAAGTCAAGCTCAAATCTGTGTTTAAGTTAAACTCAACAATTATAATGCGCGAAGAAGCTTGTGAGTATGAGATTTGATTAATGTATATATAATATTTATATATTTATATTCATAACTGTTTCAATTGCATTTATATGGACCTAAGATTTGATTTTTTTTAGAAGGACTTAACCTTGGATTATGCTCAATAAAAACAATTTGATTTGATTATGTAAGTTGTAAATAAGTTCATAAGATAAGAAAATTATTACTTGTAATTTATTGATGATATAATAATCCATGTTATATAATAAATTATATACAATTTTTAACATTACAAGAGGATGATAAATCTAACTTTTATAATTTCGTGAGCAAAAATGATTCTTTCTAATTAACTCAAATAATAAAATTTCTACAATACTTTAGTTATTAATAGTAGTGTATATTGTGAAAGAGTAAAAAAAAAAAGTACTCATGATGTTTATTATATATAGAAAAAAAAGAATAAATAAATTAATTAACTCGTTAACAAACTCAAACTTATTTTTTTGAAAAAAAATCAAAATTTAACATAAAATCTAATTCACTGGTAAACTCAAACTTATCAAACTCAACTCAAAATCGAAATAATATTAAATGAAAATAATCATATGTTTGGCATCTCATGTCATGTGCAAGATAATTCTTGCAAAAAAATATAGGATTAGAGCCTTTTGTGTTGCAACTTTACTATTACTCTGATCTAACAAATTGTGAGCGATTTAGAAAAAAAATGAGTTCATGTAAAAGTGGCAAACAGATAATTAGGGTTTATCACATAGAATAGTTATGAAAAATGTGTGGTAAATGTTATCTATACTATCTATAACAAGATTCCCCTTTTTGATCTGGAAATATTTGAAGGTCAAAAATACCCCATCTAGTAATCAATGATTTCTCTTACAAATGTTTTAAGAATAAGGTCAATAATGTCAATATTTTTTCCTAAAATATCTTTCTTGAATTGGATTTTTATGTATTTCAAAAATCCCTCTTCACCCTAAATTTAAGCACGACAAAACTTGAGAATAACATAATAAAAATATATTTTTAACTCCACCTAAAACTTTGCCTACAAAATTGGACTACTCTCCTATTAACCCATGTCTTTAAAACAACTCTACTTAAAAAAACAAATGTCACCATGTTTCAACTTTTTTTTTTTTTTTTTTTGAATTTTCAGTTTCCTTAATCCCTATTCTAACGTTTATGGTTTTTTTTTTTTTTTCCTTCTCAAATCCCCTTTTCTTTAAATTGTATTTTTTTATTCATTAATTTTATTTTTTCCATTAACGAAGAATTATGACTAAACCTAAAATTATAAAAAAAGTAAAATAAAAAATAAAAATAAAAAGCGTGAGGCTAGTAATTAGAGGATTACTTTAATTCTTGGTATGGTATCACTGTCACAGACATTAGATCCACCCATATGGCCAGATGAGCTGTAATTGTAAATATACCAGATATAAACCACATTTACCTCAATTAGGAAAGCGCAATAAAGAAACGAAAAAAAGAAAAAAGAAAAAAGAAAAAAAAAAAGAGTAAAAGTGAACTTTGCCACTTTGTCTTCCCTGTTTCTCTGCCACTTAAGTCGCGGTCCATTTTGGGACAAGCATCCAATATTGATTTCAACTTTCAAGAAAGACATACATATATTCATACACACACATACATATTCGTGAACAGAAACAGGAAGAGAAAGAGAGAGAGAGAGAGATGGAGCAGGTTGATCGAAGAATTGGGGTGGCCGTGGACTTCTCGGCATGTAGCCTGAAGGCGCTGAAATGGGCTGTGGACAACGTTGTCCGTGATGGGGATAGCCTAATCCTCGTTGCCGTACGCCCCGAAGGGCATTACGAGGAGGGCGAGATGCAACTCTGGGAAACGACTGGTTCTCGTAATTCTCTATGATCTCTCTGCTTCTTTATCTCTCTGTTTGTTTGTTTGTTTTAACTTTTAAGAGCTCAGAATCCTCAGATATGAATAGAAAAATTATGAAAGCTTTGAAGGTTAAGAAATACATACCTTGTTAACTTTCGTAATAAAGTAAAGATATATATATATATATATATATATTTGTTTTAATAAAGGGGTTCTGTTCTGTCGTTAATACAATTTTTATTTATTTATTTACTTTTTAAGTTAGCAATAGATAGGTGGATTTGTTGTTGTTGTTGTTGTTTTTATTTATTAATTATTTCTTCATCGTCCTTTTGTTTTATTTTTGTTTTTTGGTAATGCTTCAATTTTTCATTTTCAAGGAGCAGAAGGGTAGAGATTAGAAAATGTTTGGTACTTATTTTTCATTAAAAAAATGGCTAGTGATGGAACCAGAGCATAGATTTTTTTGTTGGTAATTTTTTTTAATAACAATGAATGGAAAGTGGATTTTGATATATTACTATCCACGATCTATGCTGGAAAAACCTGCCTTCTAGTCAGAAATTCTTCAATTGTTTGATTTCTTAAAATTAACGTCACAAGAATTTACTAGCTGAACTGACAGTTTCTTTTACCGATTTTGGTTTTTATCAGTAGACTAATTATCTTCTTAAGAGATTTTAGTTCTTAAATAACCCTGCGGATGGACATGTATTTCATGCTTAGAGATTGATGGTTTAATGTATTTAAACCATGAGTGGTCCAATGATAAAGGCTTACTACCATTTGGTTTGGTTGGGGTTAATGTCCTGAGTTCAGGCCCTTGGAGTTGGAGTTGGAGCTGTAATGTTGGTTGGGGCCAAGAACTGTACGAGTTGCGACTGACTTATACTATTGGGAACCTGGTGGGGCTGGTCATGCTATAGTTGAACCCACATTAAGCAGTGCCAGCGGCCCTTTTACGGTCTAAGTCCCTTATGCAATGCTTTCCTTGTTGCTTATAGATTTTTATTTGTTTGTTTAATTGCCATTGTGCAGCTTTGATCCCTGTGAGTGAGTTCTCTGATCCTATCATCATGAAAAAGTATGGAGTGAAGCCTGACCCTGAGACCCTGGACATTGTCAACACTGCTGCGAAGCAAAAACAGGCATGTGTCTTCTTCATATGAGTGAACTCTTACTGCTTTTGATGTTATTGTAAATTGTAATTGTCAATCATTTTTAACTTTGTGAGGTGGAAGCAGATTGTGGCAGTCATGAAGATCCTTTGGGGAGATCCTCGCGAGAAAATATGCGAAGCAATTGATAACATTCCTCTGAGCTGCCTTGTTATAGGAAACAGAGGGCTCGGCAAGCTTAAGAGGTAAAATTCCATTACTTGCTTTAGTTCATGGAATTGACTGTGTATTTGGATAGGTTTATTTGGATCTTAACTTTTGATAGTGCTGTCCACGGATGTCATTCATTGGGTGGACAGTGTTGCTTGGTAATCAAGTTCATATTGACTTATTGAGGCAATGATGTGATACCAACTTGGAATTTCCTCCTCAATTATCCTCTTTTGAATCCACTTATCAAAAAAAAAATATCCTCTTTTGAATCTATTTAATTCATTTTTCTGTGGTGAAAGAGAAAGCCTTTTTGAAATAAGAGTCAAGTGATACCAAATTTTATGGACCATTTGTTTTGAGTGAAGAGAACATTCATCACCATATAATAGTTAAGTAAATGACCAAGTTTCTTGCGAAAAATGATTTTCAATGGATTGGATATGCTAAAGTGTAGTGTATGGGTTCAAATGTACAATTTCTGTGGCACTAGTTAGTTGATCGAGGAATGCATTTGGGTGTAGCTTTTTGCTAAAAGTTGGTTTCTAAAGTATACTTGTTCCTAGAAGAAGTGATGCTTTGAAAAGCTACACATAAGCAAATAAGCTAAAACTCTATTAAAAAAAAAAAAAAAAGGTTGTTGCCAAACAGATTTGGGATTTGATTGGATTTGCTTTGATTTTTTTATTTTGATTTTGATTTCCTTTCAGGGCTATATTAGGCAGTGTCAGCAACTATGTGGTGAACAATGGTGCCTGTCCCGTAACTGTGGTGAAGAATGTGGATAATGAACATCGTTAGTTCCATTACCTGTATGGTTGTATGTGCTCAAGAAACAAGTGCAATGCTGACTGGGCTTGAACTGGTTTTCTTTTGCCAGCCTGACTCCTGGTCCATTTGGTATCTAGAATGGAATTGTACCAAATAAACCTGCTCTCACCTAGTTCATTTTGAAGTTGGTTGAACTTCATAGTCAATATATATGTTTGGAGTGTATTCTACTGTATCCTGTGGGACCTATTCTCTTTCTTTAACTTTCCCAGTATTTTATAGCAACAAACTGTTCAATAATTTCTTGCATTACCAATGCACTAGTATTTAGTTAACGTTTTGGATGTGCTTTTGTTCGTTTAGCGCAAAAAAGTCGGAGCAAGTTTAGCTTGAACTGGTTTTCTTTTGCCAGCCTGACTCCTGGTCCATTTGGTATCTAGAATGGAATTGTACCAAATAAACCTGCTCTCACCTAGTTCATTTTGAAGTTGGTTGAACTTCATAGTCAATATATATGTTTGGAGTGTATTCTACTGTATCCTGTGGGACCTATTCTCTTTCTTTAACTTTCCCAGTATTTTATAGCAACAAACTGTTCAATAATTTCTTGCATTACCAATGCACTAGTATTTAGTTAACGTTTTGGATGTGCTTTTGTTCGTTTAGCGCAAAAAAGTCGGAGCAAGTTTTTTTTATATAATTTTTTTAATGCTTATTTAAAAAAAAAAAAAAAGTAGCTATAATGGTAATAAGGGAGAATCTTACAACCTTTAGAACATGAAAAAGCTTGTGGCTTTCTGTTTAATCTTCGCTTTGTTGAAGTTGATTTTTGATTTTCATGTTCCCACTACCAAATGTTGTGTTTCTTCTTTTAAGAAAAAAAAAAAAAAATTAGGACTACATACTTTTGTGCCACAATTTTGTTATGTCTCTTACATTACAAATTATGAGTGGTGGAGAAAATGTGGTGGACCTATGTAAAAGCGACATTATTACTGTCTATAATATAGGATAGTTGTGGTAAAATGTGTGGTTCTAGAATTACTATTTTTTTAATGCCTATTTTGGCGACAAAATTCCATTATATTGAAAATTCATGGAAATTAAATGATTGAAATAATAAAATTTGAAGAGGTGAATTGAAAATAGGAAAAATTAAAAAGGTGTGATGTGTAATTTAGATATATAAAAAAATCTCATTAAAGTGAATGTAGAATGAATTTCGGGTAACCCATTTCGGTAATTTTCATTTTTTTCCTTCCCTTAAGCAAATACTCTAGCTATTTAACCTTTTTTAATTGCCTATTTTGATGTAGCAGTGGTTACATAAAGCATGAAACTCGTTACATAAAGCCATAGTTACTAAAGTGGTTTCCATTCTTTTCCTATGAGCTTTGCTTGAATCTTCACCCTCCTTATGTTTTATCATTGGGCAAGACTTAATTACACTACTTAGGTGTTATTCTTTAAGTTCACATCTTAAAATTCTGCCATATAGATTTTTTCACATAGAATGAAAGTGTATTTTTTAGTTAAATAATTACATGATTGAATCTTAAAATGAGAACTTAAAGAACAGTACTTAAGTTTTGTTCCTTTATCATTTATGCCATTCTATTATTATTATACTAATAGGGAAACTTAATAAAATGAATACCAGCCGGCAGCCACCAATCCAATTTGGAAGGGTAAATCCATGACCACCGGTACAGTATATATTTATAGGCCTATAGCTATGGTGCAGGCTTAGATGACAAAAACAGAACCCCAAACTTTCCAAATTTCTGTATCTGAGATGGAAGTAATTAAAACCACAAGGGCTCCTTGAAACCATGCTAACGGCTAGTATTTCTCAGTCATCCTATTTTTTCGGATAACTATAATTACCAACCAATTTGACTCCCTAACTTTAAATCTTCGTCCAACTTCGCATCAAATCCATTTCTTCTTCTCTTCAAGCCTCCTATTTGCAACAAACTAAGAAACAATGGAGCCTAACAACAATCAAATACCACGCATCATCTTCTTGTTTTCTCTCATCTTCTTCACTGCACAAGGCTTATGTGTGCCACGCAACTTAATGCAGTCTCCCGGACCCTCTCCACAACCAAGTAATTCTACACCCCCAATTAGCCATGTATCGGCCCCATCGGGAGCCTTTAGTAATCCACCGGAGTCTGCACCAACATTGCCACCCTCCCCAATGCCAATGAAGGAAAACCTTCACCCCTCTACCCCACCAAATTATACTCCACATCAAGCTCCTTCTTCATCTCCAGTTAGCCATATCACAGCACCAACTCCCGCCTTGAATTCTCCATCAGAGTCTGCACCATCCCCCCTACAGACACAATCAGATTCACCAAACTCAGTCCCAAATCCCACTTCCGAGCCTTCAATACCTGCATCAATGGATCCTGCCATAAAAAAAATATGCGACTCCACAGACTATCCTGCTCTTTGCCTTTCCACTCTAGCCCCATTTCTGAGTGACAAGACTGACCCCATTTCGGTGCTTGAAATGGCAATCAAGGCTTGCACTCAACATGTAAATGATGCAATAGCCACGGCTTCAGTTATCACTAATGTGCATAAGGCTAGAACTGATTCTGGCAATATCCCTATTTTCAAAGACTGTATAGATATGTACAATGATGCTTTAGATAACCTTCAGAGTGCAATGGATGCAATTCCAGCTCGTGACATTGGCACAATCAATACCATGCTTAGTGCGGCTTTGTCAGATTTTGTGACCTGTGAGGATGAATTTAATGGAGAAACTTCCGAATTATCCCCTTATGATGACAAGGGTACCAAGATGGCTAGCAATTGCCTTGCCATCACTTCCTTAATTAAGTGAATTTTTTCTTTTTTTTTTTGGGATTAAGGTTTGGTGTTTTTGTTTTTGGGCTAACGAAGCTTGGTTGTTGTTAATTAGTTGTACATGTCCCTCTTTGTAAAAAGAGATCAGTTAGGATTCATGTTAAGTGTTCCATAAAAAACATAAAAAAGAAGAGAGATTAATGTGTGTGTAGTAGGAATAAAAGAAGCTTTTAGTACCCATTATATTTGATTGTCTATACGACTATAGGGAAAGTTTGGCTGTAAGTTACAAATTTGTATAATCATTTGATGAAACATATGATTCTTAATTTGTTAATTTCTTGTATCAAAGACACTGCTTTATTAATTTGGGATAAATGGAAGCCCTATAAAGTTCGAATGAATTTGTTGATTTATTCCTTCTACGATATACATCATATCTCAAATGTCATTACTTTTACAAAATTACAGGATAAAGCACTAGCATTGGGGGTGTAAACACCTCTAGTTGCTATTTTACAATCTAAGACAACAAAAAGCCACTCCATCTGGGTTTGTATACTTAAAAAAATTTGCAACCTATGAATAGTAAGGTTGCATATATGCAACTTGCTATTCATAGGTTGTAAAGAAAAAAATAATATTTAATTTAGTGGTTGTGTGTGAAGAGAAAAGATAGTGGGAGGAAAGAGATAGAGAAGAATACTTTTTATTTTTTTATTAGGTAATTTATATTATTTTATTGGGTTGTATGTAAAAAAAAAAAAAAAAAAAAAAAAAACAACTAGGCTGTAGGGTAAGTTGTAAAATGAGTTGGTAAAATAGATAAAAGTAATGTTTGAGAATGCAAAATAGTTTTTTTTTTTTTTTTTTTTTTTTTGCATCTTGGATGCTAGTGCTCAAGAACTTGTAGTGATTCATATGCCAAAATAGGATTTATTTTATACCCAATTTTGTAAGCATGTGATGTGCATGTAAGACTATTGCAAAACATATCATATTAATCTATCTTTAAAATAAAAAATTAAAAGAAGAAGAAGAAGAAGAAGAAGAAGAAGAAGAAGAAGAAAAAAAGAAGAGCATATCATATGATAAATTATGGAGAAAAAAATGAAAGAAATTTATGAAGCAACTTATAGGCTCTCTTTATCAAGCTTTAGTCCCCCAAACCAAATCGAACGTCAAAATCAAATGCAAATTGTCTCAATTAGAAGAAATGCAGTTGAAAGGGAATCCAATTTAGACTCTACCTTGAAATTCTCTTTATTTGTCTTTGATAGGAAGACAATCCTTTCATGGCTAGGATTAGTTTTCAAGAATTTAAGGGATAAATAATAAAACATCATTTAAAATTAGCGTTCATTTCTTATTAGGAGGACTGAAATTGTCTTAGACGAAAACTAAATCTTAACCATAAAATGGACAATTTTGCAATAGAGATGATCTTTGTCCCTAGATTGGTGGTGTGGTCCAGTCAAAGTCCCAATGTAAGAGATATACATATTTTTCAAAAACTTATTAACGAGTTATTAAGATGGTAAGTTGTGATTTTATTTTTTGCTAATAATATAGTAAGTTATGATTTAAGCCGTATTATTTTTATATGAACTTATTACTAATACCACTTTTTTCACGTATCATTAAAAATAGGTCACATACGTTAATAGTTGTAAAAATTATTAAAAAAAAAAAAACTACAAATATTTGCTGCCGCGAGATTTTTGTTAGTTTTTTTTTTTTTTTTTTTTAGTATTCCATCTTTGGGCTTTGGGCTTTGGGCTTGTACTGCAATCCACTGCATCTAGCCTTCTCTCTTATCCGTATATACATATGAAACAAATAAAAATAAAAAAAAGGTTGGAGACCCCAAAATATGGAGAGTAATGGAGCAGAATGGTCTGGGACTAGAAGACCTTTACGGCTTTATCAATACCAAGCCAAAATGAGTCTCAGTCTCAGGATTGCAAAAAAAAAAAAGAAAAAGAAAAACTCATACCCTAAAATTAAGAAAATAAAATAAAAAAGAAGAGGTTTTCAGAACCCTCTTTCAGTCTCCAAAGCTTGCTTCTTTCTTTGCTTCTGGAGACTTCTTTTACTGGCCACCTAGCGTTGTTCCTCAGCGTAAGCTCCTTGCTTTCTTTCACTTACTTTGTCACTTAATTTTTGTTTCTTAAGCATTGTTTGTTACGAGGGAAAAATTTTTTTGGGAAAAATTTTCTTTTCCTGAAGCTGAAGGTAAGGGTGTTTGTTTGCGTAAAAATGCAGCCTTTATTTTCAGTTTGGCTGCTGAGAAAACAGGGAAAAACCAAAAGAAGAGGGAAAAAAAAGTTATGAAAGTTTATGTTTCTTCTACTAATGTTGTGTGATTGTGTCCAAGTGAAAAATACTAAAAATTTGCGTTACCCAATAGTTGTTTGAGGCTCATATGAGATAATTTGGCTTCAAAATGATATTTTTCTTCAATTTCTACTCTCTTTTTTTCCCTCCCTATTTATTGGTAAAACATCACATTGATTAAGTTTCGTATTAAGGTCAGATATTTCTGAACATTCTACATTGTAATATTGTATTCACTTTTCATTGATAGGTATCTATTAAGTTTTTATTATTAGTTTCTACTTTGTTATATAATTTGTGCTTTTTGTAGTTCAGATTTATTGTTCTTTTTTTAATTTGTAAGTTATGCACACCCAGTAGATCTTGAACCCACCAACTCACCCTCCATCCCATATTAATGGAGAAGGAAGTGCCAGTTGAGCCATAGTTGGTGTGTATATGTATGTATGCATATTCTCTGGTGCACTTGTTCTTGAAGTTGTTAGTCCTATTGTTAAATCCTATTAGTTTTTGTGTTTATTAATGATTTTTTTTTTTCTCTTTCTTGATCGTGATAACTGAAACCTTCACTTAAGTGAGCATGATCAAATTTAGGTGGCGCAATTTAGTTTGAATTATCTTTGGAATGTGACTCATATAACATATCATATACTATATAATAAAAATTAGGTGCTGCAACCGTTGTTTGCACCAAGTGGCTAACATATGTGTTACACATCTTACAATAAGCTTTGGCATGTGATTAGAATTTTATTATTGAAATGTATTCTTTAGTTTATCCAATGATGTTTACGTCCAGTCACCAGTGTTTGAAATCCTCTCCCCCACTTAAAATGTATATTAAAAAAATTATTTAGTCTATGCATGATTTTTTTTATCAATCCTACATTGCATGGGCATGTTAGTATTTAGGATATCAAATTTAAAACTTTTGCTTCCCCCACCCCCCTTTCTTTTCTTTTCCTTGGTTTTCCCACTGACAAAATGGAGTATAACTATTGCTAGTTTTCATTCTAATGAATGTTTGATGTAGTATTTAGGATAGTTTCTTTCTTATTTTTTGTTTTACACCTTATTTGATAATGTTTGGTAAGGCTTATTTCTTGGTTCTGGGACTGTTCATTATATATTTACTTTTTACATTCCCATTGTGCATATTGTCATTGGGTCTCATGCTGTTGTTGTTGAGTGCTGCTGATCTTCTTTGACTAATGTTATATCTTTTGTAGCAGTGAAATCACCATAAGGGTGCTGCAAATTTTTAGCATGAATGGAAACCTTTGGTGGGCCTAAGTTTGCTGTTGTTGGTAGCACTGTGAAAAAGAAGAGGAGTAGTGTATCTCGCAGACCTCACCCTGACTCACAGGCATTTCAACAGAAATTTTATCTTTTACCTTCATTTGCACAACCATCTAGCAGTGGAAGACACAATGAATATAAGAATTTTGGAGATACAATAATTGCTTCTGATAAATTAGGAACTGAAAACAAGCTGAAGAGACTAAAGCTCAAAGTTGGTGGTGTTACTCGTACAATTCACAGCAAGTCTAGCAACGACTTTATTGGTGATTCTTCCATCACAAAAATTTCTCACAGTTCTGATGGCCATAAGCCCCTCCAGAAGTTTCTTCCACAGGTATGTTGTGTTGATCCTTGTTAATCATTCCAACCTCAAATTCTTCTCATTCTATGCTGCTGATCAGGGTAACTTATCATGTCCGCTAATCTAGTCCAATCCTTCCCCCCCTCCCCCCTTCTTTTCCCACTTGAGACCTGGTCCCTAGTAAGTACTACTACAGATATACAAGACTCATTGAGGGCATTTCTACTTTTTTAGTCCAGTAGTTACTATATTAGTCATAGAAGTGATTTAATGGATTCATTTATTTAGGCTTTTGAAACCATTTAACTCTATCTGGTCTCAGGTTGATTACCTTTTCATCACCCCCTTCCTTATTTGACCTTGTTTTATCCCTTATATGACCTCTTCACTCCATTATGCAGGACATTGTTTCCTGCATCATGCAATATTTATTAGGATTTTTATTGTTTATAGGATATTCTAATGTAATAGATTCTTAAATAAGCTAAAAGAGCTTATAATCTGATTGGTGCAGGATGATTTAGATGGTAATCGTGTCTATCCTTTGGACAAGGGGAATAACCTTAAAGTCAAGTGGAAGGACTTTTCCAATACTGGTTCTAGTTTTGGAGAAGAATATAATTCAAGGGGAAGGACATCTGAGGGAAGTCTTTCTGTGATTTATGAGCCTGTTCGTAAGAGTAAGCGAGTTCCTAAAAGACGTGTCTTGGATTTAGGAGTTGATGATAATGACGATGATGAGGAAATCCAATATCTTGGGCGACTGAGTGCTTCAAGAATTTCTGAAGATTATGAAGATGAGGAGAGTGGTCAATTGGCTGATGGCATGTATGGTGATGATGTGGAATATTATGGATCACCAAGATCAGTAAAAGATGGCAGAAAAAGGTCTAGATTAGAAAAGGTATATAGGGATAAAGATTATGTGGAAGAAGATAAAGACAAAAGCTTGGATGATGAACTTGAATATAAAGCAAAAAAGTCAAAAAGAGAAACCCTTGATTTATTTGTTGAAGGAAGGAATGTATCAATTCCCACTACACGTAACCGTGCACTTCAATCTGGCAAAGATGTATTTGGATCTGATGTGGGTCTTACTGACCTCCCAAATGGTGCTTCATCTAAAAGTGAGCATTTATGTTTGTCATGCTATTGTTGTTACATTTTCATTATTAAGTACTTTTCTGCATCAAGTACCATTGATGAATTGAAATTGTAATGATAACACAAGCACATACTTATCTAAATGCCAATGTATCTGCATATTGTCAATCTAAATAATCTCATCATTGGTTGGTTGTGGACAGGGAAAAAGGAGAAACTCTCTGAAGTAGAACAGCAATTGAAGAGATCTGAGGCTGCACAGAGGCGTAAAATGCAATCAGAGAGGGCTGCAAGGGAGGCCGAGGTTTGCTCATCAGGTCATGCTTTATTTGGCTCTTGGCAGTAAATGAAGGAACCAACCTAACTTTCTTTGTGTTTTAGGCTGAGGCAATTAGAAAAATACTTGGGCAAGATTCTGGAAGAAAAAAGAAGGAAGAGAAGATGAAAAGGCAGCGAGATGAATTAGCACAGGTTCTAAGAATTGATGAACATCCTTCATTTTAATAACAACACCGCCCCCCCGCCCCCCCTTCTCTTTCCCCCTACTAAAAAAAATGTAATGCCCGTTCACCTTACACATTCAGGTATTAATACATCATGTCATGCAGGAAAGGGCTGCCAGCACCATATCACTTGCATCAAACACTGTCAGATGGGTCATTGGTCCTACTGGGACAATTGTTACATTTTCTGAAGATATTGGTCTGCCAAGTATATTTGATCCTGTGCCCTGCAGGTACAAGGTTGCTTTATTATTTTATCTTCCCTTTTTTCTTTCTTCACACACACACTCAACTGTGTGTGTGTATATACATATATCGTATTTTTCTTCTTGTACTTGACCTATGTCATTATTTGATTGTTTGATGGGTTTTTATTGTGTGGAGTTTCAGTTATCCTCCCCCACGAGAAAAATGTGCAGCTCCAAATTGCACAAATTCATACAAGTATCGGGATTCCAAGTCAAAGCTTCCCCTCTGCAGTCTCCACTGTTACAGGGCAATACACCAAAAGATGCAACCTCTAATTGCCTGCTAATGTCATCCTTTTTCTTAATTTATCACATTGTTGTTTGTCGGGTGAAGGTTGGATTAGGTAGGTGAAATTCATCATTTGGAAGTGATACACTCTGAATATAGTCTACCAAAGTATTTTTTGAGAACTAATTTTTATGGGGAAGGGAAGGGCATTAATGTAAATAAAAACTAGTTAAAACTTTGGATATGAATATCGATGAAGCTCCTACAAAAGTTATATCTTGAAAATCCTGCATATGTGGATGATGTTTAGGTCATCAAGCTTCCATTTCTTTCCTTCATTCTTTCTTTCTTTTTGTGATATGATTTCTTATTATCTATATAAGACTTTTTTCGCTTCATGGTGCTTATAAAAATGATGTTAGTAGTAGATTTATATGAAAGTGATATTATTTCAATAATACTTTGTCACGTTAATAATGAATCAAATTGTGGAATCACATCACTAGGGTACAATTTTTGCAAAATGACTTAGTTGTCCAATTAAAGCTTACCAAATTTATTATAAATCCAACAATGCTTTCACCTCATCTATTGCTAACCAACCGTGAAAATTCTATCACCCTTTGTTAACCCTCATTCCCCTCTTTTCTCCCTTCCCCTCATCTTCCTTTGTTTACTTTACAGCAAAATAAATCCAATCATAAAATTCTCAACGAAATAAAAAAAATAAAAAATACCTGGTCCATTCTCTCAGTATTGTAATAGTTAAAATCATGTTACCTTATTTTTCCTCATACCCATAAGTGGCAAGAGCATGTAAATGCTTAATATGAGTTTTGGCAAAATGGGGTTCACATAAAACCCTGCATGATTTCCTTAAAACATTTTTGGGAAGTTCCAATCTTGTACATTTTGGATACTAATCAATTAATGATCAAGTATAACATGAAGCAAAATACTCAAACGTAGAAGGTAAATTTACCTAGAGGACTGTGTGACTCATTATAATGAAGTTTTTATTTCTCTAATAAAGAAGTCTTATCTATTAAAAACTTCATATGGGGAAGAGAAAGTTACTCCTATTTTACAATCCTGATTATATGAATTTTTTTTTATACTAATTTTGTCAAAAAATGACATACCAAAATAAAGTTACCAATAGTTAGTTTATAAAATAAGGCACGATATAAATGAAGGAAATGTAAAAAATAAATTAAATAAATTGATAATAATGAAATTTGTATTTTTTTTAGTAAACAGTAATACTTATTAGAATACACACGAAAATAGTAATACTAGTGTTTTAAACCAGGTTTATAATATATTACATAACCAGAATACAATTACAAAAGGGCCTAAAACAAGTTTTTTTTTTTTTAAAAAAAAAAAATTACCAAAGTGATGTTTACATTTTTTAGTTGGCATAAAACAAGTCTATTTATATTAGTCACAATATCATGCAATTTCCAAATCTGTAAACGCATGATTAGATCACTACATTCTTATTGTTTTTCATTTATTCTGTCTATAAAATAAAACATTAAAGAGTGAAGATTATAAAATTATCATGGATTCAAGTGATAGCCTAGTAATAATGTCAACCTTTGTATTGCCTTATGTCTATGATTTGAACCACCTTCCCTTCCACTGCTATTAAAAATTTGTCACAAGCATAATTATTGAGATATTGAAAAAAAAATCAATAAAAAATCTACTATTTTGGGGCTAAAATAATGAAATATAGATAATACCATTTGCACACATGCCTCACTAATAACCCATAACTCTCTAACTGAAATTGTCATTTTGCCCACTAATAATAACCAGTAACAACCTATCATTTGTTGTGAAAATATTGTGGATATATAATAAAGACTAGGCAATTAACAAATCCAAACTGATTAATGTGTTTGCCTTGACATTCTGGTTGTTTAATGGCTATGTCAACAGATGGAACCGTAATAACCTATAAATTTGGATTACGTCCCTTTTCCCAAATGGGTCATTTCTTTTTCCAATAATACTATTTTTTGAATTATTTGGTCAATTAGCATTGGTTTTGGAGATCCTCCTATGGGCAGCTATTAGATTGTATCTTTTCTACCATCAATGATTAGGCAAGATTTGTGAATACATTTCTTATAGACAATCAAAAGTAGAATTCTAAAAAACACGTATTCATCAATCTAAGGTAGAAATGCAAGAAAAATAATAATAAATCCCAAAAAAAAAATGAAAAGAAAGTTGAGAGAGAGAGAGAGAGAGAGAGAGAGAGAGAGAGAGAGAGAACATAACTCTCTAACTGAAATTGTCATTTTGCCCACTAATAATAACCAGTAACAACCTATCATTTGTTGTGAAAATATTGTGGATATATAATAAAGACTAGGCAATTAACAAATCCAAACTGATTAATGTGTTTGCCTTGACATTCTGGTTGTTTAATGGCTATGTCAACAGATGGAACCGTAATAACCTATAAATTTGGATTACGTCCCTTTTCCCAAATGGGTCATTTCTTTTTCCAATAATACTATTTTTTGAATTATTTGGTCAATTAGCATTGGTTTTGGAGATCCTCCTATGGGCAGCTATTAGATTGTATCTTTTCTACCATCAATGATTAGGCAAGATTTGTGAATACATTTCTTATAGACAATCAAAAGTAGAATTCTAAAAAACACGTATTCATCAATCTAAGGTAGAAATGCAAGAAAAATAATAATAAATCCCAAAAAAAAAATGAAAAGAAAGTTGAGAGAGAGAGAGAGAGAGAGAGAGAGAGAGAGAGAGAGAGAACCTTTTTTTGTATACGAAAAATATGCATAGAATCGAAGAGAGTGACAAATTTATAGTATGAGGATGAGAATAAGAAAAGCCAAAAATGAAGGAAGATAAAATAGCAAAATAATATTTAAATTTAAAACCGTCTAAGAGGAATATATGTAGAAAACACTTTTGTTTAGATTTTCTATTGATTTATTATTTAGTTATAACATTAAAATTAAAGTAGTGAATATGTAAAGTTAAAACCGCCTAAAATGAATTTGTAAAGTCAATATATTTATATAGTTAATATTGTAAAAAAAAATTAAATTTAAAAAATATATATGAAAAAGACTAATGATGTGGTGGATGAGGTGGCTTAACTGAAGTATAGTAATAATAAATACTACGTTTCAGCTTTTAAATATATATAGATAAAAAATACATAACAATTTACTACTAATTTGTTTAAAAAAATATTTTTAAATAGTGAAATGAAATTGCACAAAGGTCATTGTCTTCAACTGAACTAACTGTTCTTCATCAGCTTGTTCAAACTATCCTGTAGTTTTCCAAATAAGCTAAAACTTGACAACAACACATATGAATTAGTATTGTAAATAAACAACAACAAACACCATTCATTAAAAGTATTTTAGTGTTGTAAATAAAATGATAAAAAAAAAATATTTGCATCAAAGAATGCATATGAATTAGTCAATAATAGGACAATGAGAGTACAAACTTGTATTTGGAGATCCTCTTATGGGCAACTATCAGGTTGTATCTTTTTCTACTGTCAATGATTAAGCAAGCCTATGAATACATTTTTTTATAGACAATCAAATGTAGAATTCTAAAAAACACGAATATTCATCAATCTAAGGTAGAAATGCAAGAAAATAATAATAAAAAATCCAAAAAAAATGAAAAAAAATTGAGAGAGAGAGAGAGAGAGAGAGAGAGAGAGAGAGAGAGAGAGAGAGAGAACCTTTTTTGTATAGGAAAAATATGCATGAAATCGAAGAGAGTGACAAATTTATAGTATGAGGATGAGAATAAGAAAAACCAAAATAAAGGAAGATAAAATGGCAAAATAATATTGACATTTAAAACCGTCTAAGAGGAATATATGTAGATAACACTTTTGTTTTGATTTTCCATTGATTTATTATTTAGTTATAACATCAAAATTAAAGTAGATGAATATGTAAATTAAAAACCACCTAAAATGAATTTGTAAAGTCAATATATTCATATAATTAATATTGTAAAAAAATTAAATTTAAAAAATAAATATGAAAAAAACTAATGATGTGACGGATGAGGTAACTTAACAGGAGTATAGTAATAACAAATGCTACGCTTTAATTTTAAATATATATAGATAAGAGAAGGTTTACAAGTCGTTTTTTTTTTTAAAAAAGTCTTTAGTTATTGCAACATACTTTTTTTTTTTTTTTTTTGAGGAAATACTACAACATACTTTGAAAGCATGTTACTAAAACATACTTTGAAGTTTGAACCTTTTTTTGTTTTTTGTTTTGTTTTGTTTTTTGTTTTTTGTTTTTTTTTTAAGGAAAAACATACTTCGAAAATTAATTCACATGATGAAACATTAGGTAGGTCCAAACAAGAAAGAATTTGACAATAACAATCGTACCAGATTTTTTAGCCAGAGTGCTAGAAAGCAAATTTCTCAATCCCTCACTTTATTGAGAGCTTAATTGTAGAAGATATTTCAATATCACAATTGTTAGGATTAGTGCCCTTAAATCCTATTGTATGATGTTATGTATGATATTATGTATGATTTAGGGCACGTTTGGTAGAATGTAATAGGAGCTGTAATGTAATAGTTATTCCTATTATTTAGTTATTCTTTAGTTTTGTTATGTTTTTATTACAAGGAATAATCATTACTTATGAATAGCTATTCTTCAAAATGAGGAATAACTATTCCTCTTTAAAAGGTTGTATTAGCTATTTCTTAGTAAGTACAATAATTTCAAAATTTAATATGTTTCCATGTAAACAAACTTTTCATATACATCTAACAATTATAAAAATAAAAAATCATAAAAAATAACACATATCTCTCTTAAATTTAAAAATAACAAATTTTAAGGAAATATAATTGTATGAGTAAGAAATTTCCTAAAATAAATGTTAAGTTTCATTCTAATGTTATAACTCACAACCAAACTAATGAATAGGTTTAGTTATTACATTATAACACATTTTATTCATAGTAATAAAGATTACAATTCCTGTCGTAATCCTCATTTAGTGTACCAAACGTACCCTTAATGTTGTGATTAATAAAGTTGTTTTATTATTATCTAAAATAATGGTAATATGAATATTTGGACATTATTACATAGTCCATGAGATGGATAGTATGTGATTTAGTCATAGAAGATATAAATCACAAGTTCTTTGTAAACTCAAAATTTTAGTTTGTAGTCGGTGATGAAATTGGGTATTTCATCTACAAAAACTATAACATATCAACTAAGATGATTTGTCTTGATCATGGAAGTGAAGACTTCTAGTTGATATGTTGATATGTTTTAAGAGTTAAGACATATTGAACTGAACCACTGTGAGATTTATTATTTTCCTAACGACTGTCAAATGAATAATAAATCTCACAGCTTCTATTTACATAACTCTTATTCCTGAGAAAATAATGGACCTAATTATGAAGTGTAAATTGCTTTAATATATTAGGAGTGAGATTTAAAGTCACGAACAAAACCTCAGTATGTTAGGTAGCCACATTTAGTGTTGATGGAACATTATTCTCAAGATGGAATTCATAATCTCTTAACGGAGATATAAAATATTCATTTGAGATAAGTTTAATGGGTTTGGTTATTTAGAATGTTAGGTTTAACTACTTTAGTAAAGAGTTACTAAAGTATATATTAATGGAATTGAATTTCATAAATATATGATGAATAACTTAAGGGATTAAATCGAGTACTCAAGGATTAAGATGTAGTAATCTTCAAAGTGGCAGTCTATATTCATGACTTTGTATTGCTATGAATATTTTATGAAGGGGTTGCATGTACAATAAAGTCTTGGGAAATAATTTATTAATAAGGCCTAAAGTGCAATTATATTTATATAGTGGTATTAAATATAATTAATGGTGACTTTAGACTTGTCAATGGTTAACAGAAAAGCCCAATACCCATTGGAGCTAGAGTCTTATTTGTTCGTTTTTGGTTCCACTCCAAGCCACATACTAAAACCCAATTAGAAAGGCCCAAAAGGCTAGCCCAATTAGATAATCAGTTATAAGGAGAGAAACATACAGAATTTTAAAAAAGAGAGAATCAAAATGGTTCGTATATGAGTGTTGGACACTCTTTTATTCTCCCTTGAACACAAATATATAAACTGATTGAGAGACCACACTTTTTAGGCATAAGTGGAATTGAAGTGAAGATTAAAAGTGTTCTTAAGTACTTCTAATATTTGGTTTTGAATTTCACTGCACCAAGGTACACTCTTGTTTTTATATTCTGAAATTTATATAGTACATGTTATCAATTGAGAATGAAGTAGATCCGTTAATTTTCCGCTGCGTATGTTTTGTATGCGATACAAACATGTGTTTTTCCTACAACAATGCCTAGAAAAATAATGAATCTTTCTGATTGAGTGCTTAGAACTTTGATCAAAGATAACAGCTCATTGATAAATAGTTCCACCAGATTGCTCAAACAAATGCTATTATTCTCCAATGCTACCTCCCAATTAAGAAGTTAGGCTTAATATAAGACACTCTCGATTCCTTGTCTAAACTGAAAAAATCTAATTTGATCACTGTATTCTAATTAATTTTGGCTAACACACCTTGTCCCTGCTCAGTTTTCTTCCTTTTTGCATAAGGTTGTTGATTTCTCATTGCAGATGATTTTGCTTTCATGGTGGATGATTTCCTGAACATTGATAGTCGAACCTTCAATAACATGGAAAGCAAAGCACGAATGGCTTGTATATTCTTACACTAATTAATAGAATCTCTAAAGCATGATTCCCCTTTTCTCTCAGATATTGATAGGTTGCTTTGGCATTTTCGATTATCTATTTGTATCTTTTGAGATCATTTTCCTCGTAATTAAAATGTAAAATTATCGTATAAAGGAAAATCTCATGGAATCACGATGAGCATAAAAGAAAGAAGTCTTAAGATCTCAGGGAAGTTGGAACATTATTTTGGATTTTTTTGCAAAATAACACAAATTTTCAAACAATTTTGTTAGTTAGCGACATTTCTAAACTATTTAAAAAACTAACATCTCAAATCTCTTAGACTCAAGTTCATTGTAGTAACTTGAGCCCAGGGGCGGAGTTAGGAATTTTCATTTAGGGGGGCCAAGTTGTAACTCTAATGTATTTATTAAGACAACCCCCACATACACTTATACACACGCTTTTTTATTATATAAACACACTTTTTTATTTGATAAGTTATATATACGCACAACAAACAAAAACAAAAAGAGCTTAGTAATTTTAATCAAAATTATTTTGGTGGCGATCTTTCATAAAATAAAATTCATTTTTACTATTTTTATATAGGGAAATTCTTAAAAAATTTCATTTTCGATACAAATTATCAAATTTTATACTAAAGTAAAAAATCTTTCCATTGAACTAATGAAATTTTTAAAAACATAAATAATCCAAAACTTGGAGGAATTAGTTAAGATTCAAACATATTTGATGCTATCTTGCTCTAACCCATTATGTAGTAACTAAAAAGACATTTTATGTATAGTTTTAGTGACATTATTTTTTTTAATGAGTCAATAACTTGTTAATTGCCACATAACTGGTTGAAAAAGATATAGATTCAAATATGTTTAGTGCCAAACTTTATCAAATATTTAACAGATATAAGAGCATATTTTACAATAAAAAAATAGAATTGTGAAAAATAATGTTATGTCTCTATAATTATTAGACCAATTTTTATTTTATTTTATTTTATTTTATTTTTTATGAGCATCATTGGACTAAATCAAATATTTGGGGGGGCCAACTCTTATTTTTGTAGACTAAATTTTGAAAAAATTAAAAAAATTATATATATATATATATTTAAAAAAATTTCAAAATTTTGGGGGGCCATGGCCCCCCACCCTTATGCGTAGCTATGCCCCTGCTTGAGCCTAAGAGACTCGAGTTCCATGTTCTGGCATGCTAATGTGGAATTTTAATCCGCGTGAAACTTGAGTCTCTTAAACTAAAGTTCCTTAAAAAAAAAAAAACTGACTTCTCTCTCTTTGAACCTTCTTCTCTCTAGTTTTTTCTCTAGATCAAAGCTCAAATCGAGCCTCCAAGGCTAAAGCTCATCACCGAGGTGGTTCTCTCACTCTGTTTTGTTCCATATCTCTCGTTCTCCACCGAAACTCACCTTTGATTGGGATGAATAGCGTTTGTTGGGTTTCGGTTTGCAGGTTCTGATCAAGATGAGGTGCTGGCGTGATTGTTGGTTTTGGGTTTGCGAGTTCTAATTGGTATGAAGTGGTGGCATGTTTATTTGGTTTGGGTTTGCAAAGTTCCAATTACCTTTGATCGGTATGAGGTGTTAGGTTTGGGTTTGTGAGTAAGGTTTTGATCAGATCGGTATGAGGTGGTGGAGATTTTGCTCGGATTTGATCGGACTTGGAATTTGCTAGAGTTGCTCGGATCGAATCGAAACTATGAGAAAGGTTTTGTTGGAGTTGGTTAAAGGTAAGAACTAAAGTTGAGGGAATGAAAGGAATTCAGTAAGGAACTCGAGTTCCATGTGGATTAAAATTCCACATTAGTGTGGCCAGAACATAGAACTCGAGTAGTTTCTTGTGCTTGAGTTGCTACAGTAAAATCGAGTCTAAAAGACTTGAAATGTTAGTTTTCTAAATAGTTTGAAAATCATTCTAACTAACGAAATTGTTTGAAAAATGGTGTTATTTTGCAAAAAAAAAAAAAAAAACCCTTTATTTTTGCAAGTATGTCTTGGAGTTTTATGGGTTATCGGTTATTTTAGAAGTTTGGGAGTATTTTTGTCATTTTAGAGAGTCTAAGGTATTTTATTCATTTGGGATAGTCAAAGTTATTTTTGGGTTTTTTTTTTTTTTTTTTTTTTTTTGGTGATTTTGGGGGTGTGTGACCATTTTAGAGCTTTGGGGAATTTGGTTATTTGATGTTTACTAAGCGATTGAATGCAGGTTACTTCATTGTAATCTTACTAGATGTTTTTTCACCAAAAAAAATCATATTATATTATATATATAATAAAGTTGGGCTTAGACGCCGTGGTTGCGCCAAGTGGCTTTACCAAATTGCAGAAATTTTCTTAGATTTTTAGATTTTAAGAAAAAATATATATAATTTTTCTTCTCTTATAATTTCTAAGAGGATATTGACACTCAAGTAAACCTAACAATATTGGACACATAGTGCTAAAAATAAGGAAAGATTTTGATGAACACAAAAACTTAATAATTTAATAATATATAGAAATCTCTTCTTTGGATAAATATAGACTTCTCTTAAGGGAAAAAAACAATTTGGTAAAATTAGGTTTTTTTTTTTTCTTATAAAAATTTTAAACGTCCCGTAAAAAAAAAAGTTTAAAGGATAGAATTAGAGTCCACATAAATTAATGAGTTTTTTTTTTTTTGAAACCACGTGAATTAAGGAGTTTGAATAGCACACATAATGGTATGTAGCATATGGTGATATGTATTGAGTGTAATATTTATTTTTGTTGTTTATCCAAATTTTTTTGCAATTTGGTTTCTTAAAAACTCTATATTTACGTAGACTCCAAGAAGTTTAGGGTGTTTAATTTTTACTTGGTTTCCTTTTAGGTGGAGTGTATATATATTCACGGTTATTAGGTGTTTTTTTAATTCTCCAACCTATTGTATGGTTTTTTGGTTTAGTCTTCCAGTCTTCTATCTACAGCACCTACAAAGGTATGTATTTGTATACTATGATTTTTTTTTATTATAATCAAATTGAATAGGTTTTTTTTTTTTTTTTTTTAATAATTATTATAACATGTTTTACTTCCCAATTCTCATCATATCTTAAAAGTTATTTTCAATTATCAATGCAAACTTACTGCCAACGTTTTAACTTTTAGTTTTTTTATTAAAAAAATATTGAAGTTTGTGTGTATATATAAACCCTCTTTTTTCTTTTGTAGGGTGAAACTCACCCAAGTTTTGGTGTCTCATCCCCATATTTCAAAGACAAAAATTAAATTATCATGTGAGTTTCTCCACTTTAATTTTTTTTTTAAAGTTTAGTAATTTGGATTGTTCTTGACTATTGAATTATGGTTACCACCTAAATATGCTTTCAATTATTATTTTTGGATTGATTATAATTATTGAATTCAAGGTTTTTCCATTTATATATGCAATGGTGAGTACTTAAGCTTTAAAGCTTAATATATATAATGCAAACTCCCTGAATACTTTTTTTTTTTCTCAGAAAAAAGAAAAGAAAAGAAAAAGAGTTATGTAGATATCTATCATCTTCCATTACTAGACTTATATTTGATTTTTTTTTATTATATAAAAATCTTAGTCTTACACAATATGCATTCATTAAGAAAAGAAAAGGAAAAGAGTTATATGGTTATTTATCATCTTCCATTAATAGACTTATATTTAACTTTTTTTTGGGATAAATTATTTTAAAAAAAAAACTAATTTGTAATTAAACCTATACTTCTTGATTGGGTAAACTCCATTTTCTTTTTGTTCATATCAAGTTATCAACTTCTTCACAGCTTAAAATTATCTAATATAAAAGTAGGGATATATATGCAGTTGGGGTATTTTTTTCCTTTTCCTATTGTACAGTTTGTTGATATTATTTAAATACGTTTTATGTATTTGTTGTCTTTTGATTTCATAACAAATTTGTTGTCTTTTATTTTCATAACAAGTGAAGACAATTCTGTATCAATTCTATAGCTATATTTCTTTTGTGTTGCTGAGGTCAGGTTTGTAATCTAGATGTAGAACTTCGCAATTTTTTTTTTTTTTTCATTTACACTAAGTTTATGTATAAAACTGTGCATTGCATGGAAAAAATTAGAACAAAGGTTTTATTTCTCAAATAGTTCTATCTTTTAAAAGTAGCCAATTTTATGTTACTTTGTCTAAAGATTTTAATCATTAATATTATTGTTAACAATACTGCAAATCACTTATATTGTAGATTCATTAGATATAAAATTCATATACAAATAGTTTGATATATGTAACTACAAATGATATTATAGCACAATTGGCATGTTAGAAGATAATTTTGTATTGAGGTGCTATCATTTTATATTTGATGTACTAATGCAATTTATTCCTTTTGTTTGATAATAACTTATTTGGTATAATAATTATATATATTCTATAAAGTTTAACATAAAACCATGCAATGCACGGGCCTTTAACTAGTATAATAATAAATTTCATGTAAACGTTGGTACAACCACTCCATACTAAACTTTTCCCTCAGCCTAGCTAAAAAATGAAAAAGAAGAAAAAAATCAATGGAAGAAGAAGCTACGAAGGTGCTAAAGCCTGGGCTTCAAGTAAAGAAAATCAGGTAATGTAATGTAGAGTGTAGATGGAGAAGTAAAAAATTTTTCCTAATAATTTTGAAGGAAGTGTGAGTGCAACCTCACATTTAGTATATATGTAGATATATTAATTATATTATGTTGAACTAGAGGAAGCTCTGACACTAGATTAGTGAACAAATGACTGAACAAAGATCTTTTATTAAAACTTGACTCTTTAAATTACAACACTTTACAAGCACTAATGCTTTTACGAGACACACACACCAACTCTCTAGACACCTATGTATTGACACTACACAATAGCTCTTACTAATTTCTTCACTTCACACTCTTCACAAATCTCATACTAGTCTCATACAAGTCTCACATGTCACAATTCTCTCCACATCTCATCACATCTATTTATACTAGGTGTATGTTGGTTAGGAAACCAACTTGAATCTTCTAGCATCTTCTTTTTGAATACTTTATTTACCAAGCTTCTAGTCTATTCTATAAACATGTGGCTAAGATTTACTTCTTCATAGAAGTCTCTAGAGATATCTCCATAGAGAAATCCGGAAAGAGCATCATGGAGAAATTTCCAGAATGCAAGAGAACTTTCTAGAGAATTCCGGAGAGAAGTAAATTGAGTGGAACTCTAGAAGTTTCTAGAGAGAGAAATTGCGTGAGAAGTTCTAGAAGTACTCTAGAAATTTCTAGAGACAAGAGAGTTAGTGTTGATTTCTAACATATTATCCCTTCGTAATCTTATTCTTAGAACTTTTGAACACTTTTTACCAAACCCAATCTTGTAAAGTTGAACACTTCTCTTTAGCCTATGAGTTATGTGAAGGACTTCGTTTAAAAAAAATGCTTTTATTCGAACTTTAAGGTTATTGTCAAATGTGGGAGTATAAATTTGAGTTTTTTTTTTTTTTTTTTTGGAGGAAAAAAATTGAGTTAATTAGCGTTGAAACTTTCATATAACTTTGAAAGTGTGAAACTTAAGTTATGATATGTGTGAAACTCTGACAGCGTTGAAACTTTCACACTTAAAGAATTGACAGACAGGGAGATCAAGTCCATGATATGTGGATAGGATTAGGGGTAGGTGTTGTGTGATGCAATAAACTAAAGTTGCCCATGTAAAGTAGAGAATAATAGTAACAAAGAAATAAAATAAAGGGGTAAACTTTGCACTAGAAGGTGTATAAAATCAATTTGTTCTATCTCAAGTGAAACCATTCAAAATTAAGGCTAGAAGTACAAAATTTCCATGCTAGTAATTATAATTTGGATGCTTATGAAATCAAGGAAAATAGGAAGATTCACAAGTTTTTTGTTCACGTTCCACATTTTTAACCTGTAATGTGCTTGCTTGCTACTCTGAGTCATTTGAATGTGAAATAATTAGGCACATAAATATATATATATATATATATAAGAAAGAGTGAATGAGAGAGAGAGGATTTGGTGCTGACTTGAAGTGCCTTATTCTGGGCGATTTTTTGGACCAAATCACACACAGGGTTTTCACAAACTTCAGGATATCCCGTTATTCTAGTTTACTATCAATATCCAATGCGAAAATATCAACATTTTAAAACATAATAGCGAATATAAGAAAGAAAGAAAGAGGGTGTAAAAATATCATTACTCCTGTGGAAATTTGTGGTAGCTTGATATACAAAAATAAATAAATATGCGGTAGTCTATATGACATTCCACAATAAAGTATGAGTAAAAAGTATATGTTATTAATAACATACAAAAGAAGAAGAAAGACTAAAATCAAGAGAAATAGTCAACAAAGGAGGGAAAAATACTAATAGTCTAAAAGAAAAGGAAGAACATAATAGTGATAGTGTAGTAAAAGTAAAAGCAGTCAACAAAGAAGAAAAAAAGAATAATTTCAAGAAAAATAATAGTTTAAAAGAAAAAATTGATGAAAGAATAAAATCAATTGAAAAATTCATGATATATACCCAAAATGATAGTTTGGCAGAATTAATTAAAAACATAGAAATTTTAAATACACCTTTAGAATTTTTTTTTGAGGGTGAAATACACCTTTAGATATAGATAGAAAAAGAGACATAATAGTTTTAAATACTACTAAGACATCAGATAATGAGAAAAATGACAAACATATTAACAATACTATTTGTCATAAATGTAAAGAATATGGACATACTAAAAAACAATATGATAGACATAATAAAATTGTTAAACAAATCAGTAAATTAGAATTTGAGAAAGATATAATAGATGAATTAATGGCATTATTTAATGTTCATCGAAAAGATATAGACCAAGTTAAGAAAAAGACAGAACTAAAATCAACTAACCCACTTAAAGTCAATAAAAGAAAAAGAAAACTAAAATACATAACAATGAAATTGGTAGATAATCTACCCAATCACCTAAAAGATAAAAATGACTATTTACTAAAATTAAAAGATTCTATAGACATACCTATTACTTGTATTAAGTGTAGAAATTATGGATACCATGTTACAGGATGTGGAAAGAAAGAAAAAGCTAAGAAAGAAAAGACAAAAAAGAAACAAGATGGAGTAAATATAAAACTTGTAACTCTACAAGACTTAATGACAGAAGCAAAAATGGTAAAACAAGAAATAAAAGAAATAAAAGAGGATAATTCCACAAATATAAATGAACAAAATATTGCAGAAATAATAAATTTGAAAGAGTTTTCTAAACCCATGATAGAACCCCCCTTCATTAGAAAAAGATATTTTGGACAATGACAACAATAAACATAATTTCTTGATTTTAGTTGACAGAGTAATTAATAAAGAGTTTTCTTTTATAGAAGTTGCTTTGATAGACTCAAGTGCTGATGTGAATTATATACAAGAAGGACTAATAACTTTAAAAAATTATGAAAGGTTAACTTAGATACTTATAATACTTAATATTTATAAATTACCTAATGTTCACATTTGTAATGACGGTATACGTTTTGATGCTGTTAAAAACCTTTATTCCAAAGTTGTTTTAAGAAATTCCTTTATGGATTTGCTTTACTCCTTTTTAGAAACAAGTGAAGGAATTAAAACTAATGTAACTAATGTACTTTTTAATTTCATCTTACCCCTTATCCCAAAAGAAATTTATACTCTCAATAATGTCACTATCTATAGAACTGAAAGAAGTTTGTCATCTCTAAAGACAGAAATATCACTTGATGATCAATTGACAGATAATGACAAAAAGAAATTTAAACAAGATATAGAGACAAAGATTTGTTCTTATTCTCCCATTACTTTTTTGCATAGACACCGACAAATAATCCAAACACCTTAAGAAAAAGAAATTAGTAGAAAAGGCATAAAAGATGGAAATATGATTGCAGTCTCTTTTAATCAATATGCATGGACTGACGGTTTGATTGATATACCTATCAAGGTTATAATTAATAACATACTTATACTTTTTACAATAGTCTCAAATACTAATATGACAGATGTCCTAATAAAAGAAATCTTGACAGATTCTCATCTCCTAATCATTAAAGAACATATTAATTGTGGTAATTTCTTGAACAAAGACAGATTTAATTTCTTGACAAATAAAGTTAATTATAAGCCCCTGATAGATTTGCCCCAAACTATTATAGTGATTGATAAAAGACTTTATGGTGAAGCTCTATTTCACATAGCAGAGTGAGACATATAGTAAGACATACAAAACAGATAGAATTATAGCAGATTTTGTAAAGTTTTTAAATTCCATACACTCTGACACTGACAGACTTTGTCAGGATTACATTTATACCACTACTCAGTGACAGCACAAAAGTTTAGAGAAAAAAGTTTGTTCTATCATATATGCTCTACATTTTAAAAATAATTTTCTTATAAAACATTATAAAGGAATTTTACAAAAAGACATTGGGGATTTTAAAAATGAATTTGAAAGAAGCTTGGCAAGAAAATATTTATTTTCAAAATGATATTTCAAGACATAATCCTTTTCCCAAAACCCAATTGCAGACTACTATGAATAAAAGACCCTCCAAGGCAGACATGAAAGGAAAGGGCAAGGCACCAGCGATGCAACCCAAACAAATCTGAAAGCCTTCAGTAAAGATTTCGGATAAGCATGAAGGTGTCTTAATTGAGACAATATCCCTTCAGGATACGTTGTTGGCAGAGGCAATGTATTCATGTGGTGAAAAAAGTGAAATTCTGCAAGAAGTGCTCCGCATTGATCTCACTTTTCAGAACGGAGAATTTACAGACCTTCCTTTTCATATTAAAGTACTTCTTAATAATCTTCAAGCAGCTTTCACCCTCAGATAGAAACCTTTATTCCAACAAACCCTTAAGGCTTTGGAATTACATCTTGTTAGTACCAGTGCATTTATTGAAGCACTCGGTTGTCAACTCCCTGGCAACGAGGATGGAGATTCAATCTCCACAAAGATAGAATCACAATCTCTAAAAAGCCATATTATGGAAACAAGCTTTTCAAAGCTCCACCCTAAGATTCAGCAAAAAAGAAGACTTGCCATTAGAACTTTACCTCTTGAAATCCAACAGAATATACTAACTCATAAAGCCATAACTAGTTCTTATGACAGATGGATGTATCTTTTTAAAGTATTAGTCTCTACAACATTTATCAGAACAGAGGACATGATAGATGATACATGGCTATCTCATAATCTTACCACTAGACATATATGGCTTCAATGATGCTTTAGCATTGAACACAAACAACTTTTTTTTTTTTTAATTTTCTTTAATGTTAGACATACATTCTTCCATTGATCTCATCACTTAATATAAATTATTTTGTTTTAACTTGTCACAAAATCTATATTATTATGATCATAACCTTTATGCTAAACAAAAGTTGAAGTTCCTTTACTAACCATACTCCATTACTTGGACTTTGGGCTTTGTTTTATGCTTAAAGTATATTAGTAGACATTGTTGAGTTTCGAGCTTGACTCATAAAAACAAGCTTTGGTCTAATAAAGCCACCCCCCAGTGGTTGACAAGTGACATGCTCAAAAAAAAAATTCCCCAATATAAGGCATTTTGGATATTTAGGAAGGTATTTTTGTTATTTTAGATGTTTGGGGGGTATTTAAGTCATTTTATGGGTTTTAAAGACATTTTGATCATTTTAGAAACTTAAGGTATTTTAGTCACTTCATTAGTTTAAGTTGTTCAAGTTATTTTGGAGTGTGACCACAATTTCTAAAATTCAATGGGCTAAGATGTTATTTCAAATGCAAGGATTTCAATGTTTAAATCTTTCAAGGTTTAAATCAAAGTATTAATTTTAATCACTCAAACCCAAATCCGCCCAAATCTTGCTATCTGGACACATTGATAAAGAATTGTTGAGTTGAGCATATCATTGTTGGTCTGGGTCTTGAGATTTTTGAGGCAAATGAGAGTCTTAAAGCATTAATATCAATCTCCAACATTTTAGCTAAAATAACTCCAAAAACTTCACCTTTGTTATTTTAACAAATGGACATATAAATCACTCTAAATATTTATCTCTCTACTCTATTTATATATTATTTTTTATCTTTCTAAAAATAAATATAATTTGTTTTCTCCTCCCCACCCTTTTGGCAGCAACACACCATAGGTCCATATCACACTTTCAACATCACTGCCTATAGTGGGTAAAAATATGGTACTATTGACTTTCCTACAATAAATTTTTTATTTGAAGGAAGCTCTGTTGAAATTGAGTACATCGTGAGGATGTCATCAGTAAAAGATACTTTAAAGGGTTAGAATGTATACCTAGTTGTGGGGTCATGGGCCCAGATTGTACTACCGGATTTTGGGCTTAAAGCCCAAGCCGAGGATAAAGGGTCGTCCGAGGATGAGTAAGTATAGCCAAGGAAACCCATGCTAGTGGATAAGGAAGACAATATTGAACATAATGACCTAGGAGTTTTTGCCGAGGATGAGTAAGTATAGCCAAGGAAACCCATGCTAGTGGATAAGGAAGACAATATTGAACATAATGACCTAGGAGTTTTTGCCGAGGATGAATTTGTCCTCGGCTAGCCAAGGCCGAGGTCTGTAAAGGATACTTGCTATCTAGAGGTGCGATCCATGAAACTCTGGAAATATGGATAAGCGTTGCAGGAACAAAAGATAAAAGAATCCCAAAATATCTTGGGAAAAGCTGCTGTCACCGCATTGAATGCACCCCAGCTAACTCCCTGGCCACATTAATGAGGAAGTGACCTCTGCACAGTATTATTGCAGCCTTGCAACCACCCCAGAAAACTGCTAGAGGGGGCTGATGGGACAAGTATCAGGATAAACCATCAACTGTCCACGTGTTGGGTAAAGGTGAAGGAATAGATGTAGTATAAATAAGGGTAGAGACTTAGAGAAAGGGGGACCGGAAAAATAGAGAAGAGGCATTGTAGCAATCTAAATTGCACTTGTACTCTGTATTAGTCAATTTATATGGAGACCTACCTCCTCAGACAGTGAGTTCGTCTCCTCGGACAATGAATTCGTTCGGCTCTATGTCCCTAGTTCTTGCTTAATCATCTCCTACGTCCATACTAGCCGTTGTCCAATTCATTAGTGCATAGTTCTTTAACCCACTATTTACAAATTCATTGTACTGGGCTCACTGATCCAAGATCCCATATACCTTGGGCTTGAGCTGCAAAATGTGTCCCTACACTAGTAAAATCAAAGAATGTATATCTGTCAAAGGGAGTCCTTGGTCTAATGCACCTCGGCCAAGTCAGAGAGAGTACTTGGGAAGGTTTGAGAGAGTGCTCCGAAAGGTCACCTCGGCCAAAGGGAATCCTTGGCCCAATGCACCTCGGCCAAGTTAGAGGGAGTACCTGTTAAGGTCTGAGAGAGTGCTTTGGAAGGTCTCCTCAGCCAAAGGGAGTCCTCAGCCTAATGCACCTCAGCCAAGTTAGAGGGAGTATCGAGGAAGGTCTGAGGGAGTATGTTGGAAGGTTACCTTGGCCAAAGGGAGTCCTTAGCCCAATGCACCTCGGCCAAGTCAGAGGGAGTACCTAGGAAGGTTTAAGGGAGTACTCTGGAAGGTCACCTCAGCCAAAAGGAAATAATCCCTCAAAGGGTTAGAGCTCTAAGAGAATTAAAAAGGAGGAGAGAGAGAGAGAGAGAGAGAGAGAGAGAATTTGTCCCCTTTTCCAAATGGTCTCTCCCCCTTTTATAATGAAGATCTTTGCATGGCCAGCCATGTGGCTAATTTAGGCTTAATGTACAGAACATGTATCATGCATGTCTCTTTTGGCATTACGTGTGCCTAATTTTAATATGTTGAATATGGTTAAGGGAAATTGGAGTGGTTGCATTCATTTTTGTTAAAAATGGGACCCCCCCCCCCCCTCAACACTACCCAAACCACTTGCACCACCATTCCTGCACCATCATTCACAACAAACAAAATCACAAAAGTCAGTGAAATCACAAAATCACAAAACCCAATTAGATCAGAAAAATCACAAATCCAATGAAACCCATTAAACCTAGCACTGCGAACCCACAGAACCCAGACCAATGAAACCCACCTTTAAGGTCACACCACCAAATCACTGGCCGCTGTTAAAAGAAAGAGGGAATTGCATATGACTCAAGCATGTAGAGAATCTTGAGAGAGTCGTCGACGGTCAGATTGTGTGGTGGTCAAAGGTGGTCTGATCTATGGCTTGCTATGAGAGAGAGCGAGTGAGTGAGAGAAAAGAATATTAAAAAAAAGAAAAAGGTTTAGTTTTGGAAAGGAACAATGCTCATTAGATGTGGCTTGGTGTTGTACAATGTTAATTTATTTAATTTAATTAAATTTTTTTTTCCAGTTTATTGAGTCTAATGTATAAGCTTTTTGTGTGTCTTTAGCTAAATTTTTAGCATAAGGACTAGCCTAATGCAAATGCTCTTAGTCTTAGTCCCATAAGTCACAAGTTTTTCCTAAGATCTAGTTTGTTTAGTTCTTAATTCAAATAAGGTGATTTAGATGAGTTTTGAGTTAATGAAAGTCATGTGTATAAAAATAACTACACAATAGCACATATCTTTCATCATCATTTAGTTTCAGTTGTGTGTGTGAGTTTAAAGGCCTTGCTTAAGCCTTCAAGAGTTAAACCCTTTTGAAGGTTTAAGTATTGTAAGTCTTAATAAAAAAAAGAAAAAAAGAAAAAAAAAAAAAAGGACTAGCCTGATGCAAATGCTCTTAGTCTCAGTCCCATAAGCCACAAGTTTTTCCTAAGATCTAGTTTGTTTAGTTCTTAATTCAAATGAAGTGATTTAGATGAGTTTTAAGTTTATGAAAGACGTGTATAAAAATAACTACACAATAGCACATATCTTTCATTTATTAGTGGGGTAATTAGTTTTTGCTGAAATGTCTCACATTTATTGGATTTTGATACCACTTACATGGTTTTATTTGATACTAAATAAGTATCAAATACCTTTAGAAGATATATTGAGTTCTGTATTCTCCTTCAGTTCTATAGGAGAAGGCGCCGCGCGTGAGTGACATAGAGAGGCATAGACCAAAACCAGACTAGTATATAATCTACAGGGTAAGTAGTTTTGCATGCATGTGGATTGTTGTGCGTGCTACTAATATATTGCATTGTTTGCTAATTTACTCCAAATTCTATTTCTGAGTCTTATAGATCACGTTCTTTACTCCATTGTGTAAACTTAAAATTTTTTGTATTGTTAAGCATTAAACAACTATTTTATCTTAAGATCTATAACTATCATGGATTTCACATTGATATAAAACACAATAAAATAGTCATGAGACTTATCTGGATCCATTGATGCAATTCTCTTAAGATCCAGTGAATAATAATAGGGTAAAATACCATTTTCGTCCCTAAACTATCACAAAAGTTCGTTTTTCGTCCCTAAACTTTCAAAAGTTCGTTTTTCGTCCCTGAACTATCACAAAAGTTCGTTTTTCGTCCCTAAACTTTCAAAAGTTCTATTTTCGTCCCTAAACTTTTCCAAACGTATTGATTTTCGTCCCTCCGTCTGATGGAGTGCTGACGTGGCTTTGACAGTGTGCTGATGTGAGAGGGACGAAAATCAATACATTTGAAAAAGTTTAGGGACGAAAATAGAATTTTTGAAAGTTTAGGGACGAAAAACGAACTTTTGTGATAGTTTAGGGACGAAAAATGAACTTTTGAAAGTTTAGGGACGAAAATGATATTTTACCCATAATAATATTTCCCTCTAGTCTATAATGGGAAAACTAAATACCTTTATGAGTAGAGAGAAGTAGTTTTTTAGTTTACTTTAATCTCCACTTCACCATCAAAGTTGGAGCCACCTTAGGAAACCACTTTTCTAATTGACCAATCAGATAAGATACTAATAGATATGTTTTTATATCCCATTAAACCTCTAACTTATCACATGTGCCTTATAAAGTGGGTCACCAAATTAATTAATAAATTAATTTAGTCTTACACACAGGGCATGGAGACTGACAAGGATATTTTTAGGAAGAAATAAGAGAAGCTGACGAATCCATTGAGCCCATTAGCTTCAGACGCATGTGAAATAGTGCAGAATTGACAATGCCATAAGTTGACGACATCACCTCAATACTTGACGGTAGCTACATGAGACGACGAGGATTCCTAGGCCAATGAGAAGAGAGAAGCTGATGGGGGTAAAAGAAGCCGACGTGAATAAAGAGCATGATGGGTCCAGCATGGCCTTGCTTGACCTCCATAGATATCTATACAAGGAAATATCTTGCACTCCACGATTAATCCTAATCAAGAGAAGCCCTATAAGGAAAGAATCCCGCCAATTACACGCATTTATAAGGATCTTGAGCACGTGAGGACTGTGTGGCTCATTGACGATTTTCGACATCATCATCAAGGACCATTGATTTTGAGACATCCACAACCACAACCGTGGCTCAAGACGTTAACCACGATATGTCTGTGGAGGAAAGCATGTTGTTCAGAAATATGGAAGCGTCTGATTTCCCTCCATGCAGGGTTCGATATTTCAATCTAAAGCTTGACATTGTTGCAATCTTGGCATCCCAGGAAGCCAAAAAATTCCAATCTTTAACTTGTGAAACACAAATAGGGGATATAAGCACCGAAGATGAAGCTAGTAGACTTTTAGCCGAGATGCATAACACGATGAAAGAAGTTGCGGAATCAGAATTTTACAGCAAGATGACTGATCAGCTGAGAAACGACCCAGATATTCAAAGCAACCTTAAACGTGTTTTAGGATCACGTTCGCACGTTTTGATGGTGATTTATGCTCTTGGTAGTATTGAGTATAGTTATCGTTCACAATATCAACTTGCTATAGCGCTCTTATTGAAGAATGACTTTTCTACATGGATTGGAGAAATAGAAGTGTTTGATCCAATGTTTTCTCCTTGTGATTGTTTGGTAATGGACGAGCTAGGATGCAAGGTTCTCTCAGTTAATGAGCAGTGTCGAAGGGAAGTTAAGAAACCAACGTTGTTCTATACGCCTTATGCCGAGAGGTGTCATATAAGTAATGTGTTGGACGCAAACTGGTGTCCTTCTCAGATTAATACTATGATTTTACTGTGCGTATGTCCTGGTCAACACCACTTCGACTTCATTAAGAAGTATATGTCAGAATTTAAGATCTGTGGACTTGAAAATAAAAAAGCTGGCTGGGTATTTACCAATTTTTTTTGGACCTTTTTCAATGTAGAACCTGAACTTGACATGGAAACTTTATTTCCAGGTAATTGCAATTTATCTATTTCACTTTTTCCTGATGCATTATTACATTTTATTAGTATTAGAGTTTTTGTTGGGATGGTGAGGACAGAAAAGGTGGAGAGAAAATGGAAGTACAGTAAAATTAACGTCTATAGCAGAAAGTCTAACCCTTGAATGACAACATGTTTACAATGTAAAATTGCTTATTAAAATTAATAGGGATAGCTAACCTAAGATTGTAGTTAGGATTGAAATTATTTTAATTGCTTTACAAGTGATTGTTGTATGGATCTACAATAAATGAGTTTGGACATCTTATAAACTATAATGTTGTGGACATATTATTTATCTATCTTTGATCCTCATGTTTATGTTTGTTCATGATGAAGGCCAATTTTCAAAATGTTTATGTTTGTTTATGATGAAGGCCAATTTTCAAAAGAGATACGGAGGAAACAAGGTATAATGAAGAATAAGTTTCTTAAGAAACAGGGTGACTACATACATCTTAGAAAGTAAGTTTCTCCCGTTTGGTAAACCCAAATGTTTTCTTTAATTTATCTTTTCTAAAAGAGATCATTTGAACAGTACTTGATTTGTCGATTAAAGGTATTCCTCGCTTGTTTTAATTTTACCACGGGTTAGAGCCATCGAAATGAAAATAATCAATCAATTACTTTTCTTAAATTTTCAGTTGTGGCGAGTTCTTTTTCTCCGAAACTTTCTTGTGGAATGATGACTTTGAGGAATGTAGGGATATAGACTACCGGATACCTCGTAGGCACCGTTGCTTGTGGCAACCACCACACACTGGTTGGATAAAGCTAAATTTCAGTGGAAAGGGTCATGATAAGAACAGTCCCGCAGGTTTTGGTGGCATCTTTCGGAATAAGTTTGAAGACCGTATGGTTGTTTATAGTGGTAATCTTGGTGAAGCAGATACAACAGTTGCAAGTGTGGAGGGTTTGAAGCAAGGATTGAGGTGTTTGCAATATATGCCTCCTGTGAGAAGGTTGGTCGTGGAGGGGAACGATCCTAGTGTTACTCGATGGGTTAGTAAGAATGGCATTGAGCCTCCAATGAAGATTCGTGAAGACTTACTCGAAATTTTTGATTTGTTTCGTAACATGGATATTGTGGTTTATGATGTTTATGAGGAGGCCAACTCGTTAGCAATTGAATTGGCAAACAGAGGATCTAAATTGCATAATCTTCGCATTTGGGTTGCTCCATCTTAGTGGACAATTCTATGGTATTCTGTAACTTTTTGGGAGCATGATATATGTTGTAGTGTAATGGTCCTTTAATTTTGAAAGAGTTTGTTTTGTAGAGATGTGAAAAGTAATGCAACAAATGGTTTTGGAGCTGATTTTGTAAAAATCCTCTCATTCAAAATCCCACATATTTTTAACTTTTGGGCTACCATTGAACCTATCCTTTGATGCACGTATTTAATTTGACATCCGTAAAGCCTACCAGTGATATTTCCTAGTATTTGCTTTGGTTGCATATTTGAATTGTGTCATTTTAGGGAGTTGTACAGCTTCGCCATGTAGGTTGTTTTTTCTAGGGAGTCTAAATCTTCTGTCCCACTTTTCCTGCTCTACTCTATACTCCACCAATAAATATTTGCCACGTGTTCACCTAATTAATTAAATATTACTATTAATTAATAACTGTAGTATTAATAAGTCAATAATGATAGTATTTAATTAATTAGGTGAACATGTGGCAAGTATTTATTGGTGGAGTATATAGTGGAGCAGAAAAAGTGGGACAGAAGATTTGGAGTCTTCTCTAGGAGCCTATGAGGAGCTGACTTGAGAAACATGGTGTGCCTTGCTTAGATTATATTCATGAGTATTTGGCACTTAAAATATCATTAAAACAGGATTTGAACATAATTATAAATAAATAAATTAAAAAAAAAAAAAAAAAAGAGCTAGGAAGACACCTTATGCAATATTAAACCTTGTTAGAGCATACTGTACAACAATCTTCACCAAATTTCTACGAGCATATTGTTCAACAATCATCACTGTATTCTCACTGTTAATCAAACTTATACAAGCATATTATTCAACAATCTTGACTGTATTTTCACTGTTAATCAAACTTCTACAAACTTGCTGTACAACATTTTAGGAAACATAGCTTCAACATATGACTTTAAGGGTCAGTTTGATTGGAATGGTAGAAAGGTAAGAGAATAAAAAATAGGGAATAGATAAAAAAGTGGGAGGATAGAAGATAACTAGTTCTCTCATTTGTATTTGGTTCAGACGATGGAAAAGTGAAAAAATGAAAAACTCATTTGTTTGATTAAAAAGAAAAATGAGAGGTTAAAAAATAAAATTAATATAAATTTACTCTTATACCCTTATTACATTAAACAAGGTGTAAATTTCTCCCCTATTTTCCACTCCCAACCAAACACTCTCCTCTTCCATTTTCACCCCTCTTTTATCTCCCAAATTGTCCATCCTTTCAATAATCATCCCAACTAAACATAGCCTAACAGCCAATTAATGTTGTATATCCAACAATCAGGCACAATGTGGCGTATAGAGTAGCACAGAACTTAGAAGCAATGCAAAGGTCATTCAATTATATTCCTACTTGGCAGCGGTATAAATTTGACTAAAACTGAGTCGAAAATTCGTATAATCGTCTATTGGCTTTTGCCTGCATAAAATAGCTCAGAACACACACACCACAAGATGATCATGCTTACAATTTCAAATGGGTTGCATATCCATTTTATTAGTTACAGTAACTGGGAATATTGTCAAGAAGATCATAATATATATTACAAACTCTTCCAACTTAGATGAAAACCTTAAATAGAGATATATATTCCAATAACTATACTGCATTTATCTTGAATTGTAATGCCAGCTTACATCATCTACATATCTAAGAGCCGTCCATGAACAGGGCACCATGTCCGCTAGATTTCAAAAACTTTTTCAGCAAAAGAACAACAATTGCAATGGTAAGTCCAACAGCAGCCAATGTAAACAAGCGATCATCAGCTGCCTTATGAGCCCTGTTTTCTGGCTTTGGCAGCAGCTGATCAGCCAGGTCACTGGATGGAACCTCCCTTGTTGCCCTAACATTAGCAGGGCTGGTATCAGTATTTACAGGGACCTCATGCACTTCTTCAACAATCCTGTCCCCTACAGCTACTGGTGGATTTTGGACCTCTCCAGTGGGTATGGCCCCAGCATTTTGCAAATTCTCCTGAGCTTCACCATCTATGTTTGTAGGTTGTTCTTCGGGAGCCTGTGAAGAGTTGACTTGAGGAACAGGGGGTGCCTTGCTTAGCATACATTCATGAATCTGTGGTATTTAAAATATCATTAGAACAGGATTTGACCATATATATCTTCTATACAAAATAAATAAATAAATCCTGAGCTGGGAAGACAATTTAAGCCGCACTTTACCTCGTCAATTAGCTTCTGACGTTCAGGGGTCCCAAATTTTGGGGGTGCTTCACGTGATTTGATGGCCAGAGTTCGCCTCTCTTCCTTCTTGTAGTCCAGCGAGCCCAGTGCTCCATTTGGGTTGGTGGGCATGAATGCAATAAGTGCAACTAGTGCAGTCCGCACTGCCAACAGCAACAGCATTAGCCAGGTGAGAAAGGATAGCCAGAATGCTCAATTTTCAAGTAATGAAAAACTCATTATTACTCATTTTTGACTGATGAGTGATGAGTATGAGAACATCAGTCATCATTAATCATTAAGGTAAAGATAGGCTGCAAAAATGATGAAAATGTAAGGGTTTGACATTTTATAAATTGCCAGATGAATTCCAATCAAGCAAACAGTCACTAAGTATTGATCATATTATAGCTGTTGTTCATCTAATACCGTGGGCATGAATGCAATTTGGGTTGGTGGGCATGAATGCAATAAGTGCAACTAGTGCAGTCCGCACTGCCAACAGCAACAGCATTCGCCAGGTGAGAAAGGATAGCCAGAATGCTCAATTTTCAAGTAATGAAAAACTCATTATTACTCATTTTTGACTGATGAGTGATGAGTATGAGAACATTAGTCATCATTAATGATTAAGGTAAAGATAGGCTGCAAAAATGATGAAAATGTAAGGGTTTGACATTTTATAAATTGCCAGATGAATTCCAATCAAGCAAACAGTCACTAAGTATTGATCATATTATAGCTGTTGTTCATCTAATACCGTGGGCATGAATGCAATTTGGGTTGGTGGGCATGAATGCAATAAATGCAACTAGTGCAGTCCGCACTGCCAACAGCAACAGCATTAGCCAGGTGAGAAAGGATAGCCAGAATGCTCTTTTCAAGTAATGAAAAACTCATTATTAGTCATTTTTGACTGATGAGTGACAAGTATGAGAACATCAGTCATCATTAATCATTAAGGTAAAGATAGGCTGCAAAAATTACGAAAATGTAAGGGTTTGACATTTTATAAATTGCCAGATGAATTCCAATCAAGCATACAGTCACTAAGTATTGATCAAATTTTAGCTGTTGTTCATCTAATACCGTGTCCACCCCATAGACAAGGGTCAAGGCAACAACATAAACATATATTTGTCCTAGAAAAGCTTATAAGTAGATTAATATTTAATGTTGTCATGGGCTAGGCAACCCAACTCCAATGTCATGCCAATCACGGTCCACAAGGTAGGGATGGCTAAAATTCCCTGCCCTGCTCAACCTTCCCTACCCCACTCTGCCCCGTACTGCCAACAGCACAAGCTTAGGACATATTCCAAAAAACAAAGGTTAGAACTTAGGAGAAGAAATTTCCTAAAGATATTTAGCATGTTCGTAACATACACACAAGCGTATATACATACAGCAATCGTAACCAACTATAGTGTTTCCCAATCTTATACTAAACTTCTGGTCATAATTTAACACAAACATCAAACACGCCTCTAGAAGAATGAAATTTACCACTCCATGATGGCTGCCAGTGCTCGGGATGATGATTCGATATGCTTAAGCAAATCTTGGTCTGGGTTTCAAAACGACCATTTGGCTGAAAAGAATGGAGATTAAATGAATGAATCGCGTGATAAAAAAGAAGATAGTAACATGACAGAATTAGTTCAGACAGAGAGACCGAAATCTTACTGTCAACAACATAAATGATGGAGGCTTGAATGGATATTCAGCCGGCAACTGGATCCGTCCATGATAGATTCCTCCCTCGAATTCAGTTTCCCCAGGTCCTCTAATTGCAAATTGCCACTCAAATATATTCTCCTGAAAAAAAAAAAAAAAAAAAAAAAAACCTTAAATTTCTACTAATAAAAACATAAGTAGAACAAATTAAACCTTAAACCCAACTGATTACATTAGCCAGTATTGTTAAGACGCATTTAATACTCTACTAAACGATTATTTTTCACCTTTCTCATAAATCAAATCAAATTCTCAAACATAATATATAAGAAATAAAAAAAAATAAAAATCACATTCTCAATTAGCACATTACAGCTCATAATTAAATATTTAAAAAAAGGAAAAAAAAAACAATTTCAATCATTTAAATTCAGCTATATTATTATTGAAATTAAAGCACAGATCTGAAAAAGCACTACTACTCTGAAAACCTAACAATAAATTAAAAACGATTCGAATCCATTAGAGCTATATATATATATATATATCAGAAAAAATTAGATTAATCGAATTAGAAATTCAAAAAAGAAAAAGAAAAAAGTGAAAGTTTATACCTCGAGAGGTAGACTCATGAAATCATCGGAAGGATTAGATTGCATCTCTTTGACCTCCTGTAGAATACGCTTCACCGCCGGGTTCTTGAGATTGTACTTGTCCTCCGCCATTAGATCTGATCTGATCAATCCACCACCGCCGGCGGATTCAACAAGCCTATACGTATAAATACACAGAGAGATTTTCACGGTGTGTTTTGTTTGTTACGAACACGAAGAAAATGAATTTGATGGTGCTTTTTTATTCATGGTTAAGATAGAGACCCGAGTGAGAGGACATTGGCTCTGTAGCTGACACGTCATCCCAACCGCGTTTGCTTACGTGTCGGTGTTTTATTGGAATTTCGTCTTGACTCTTTTTAGTCCTCCACTTCGATTCGGTATTTTTTTTTTTTTGGTTTCCCCTCAAAACTTTCGACCGAAGCTAATTATTGTTTACGACGGATGAGCCCATTGCAAGGTAAACCATTGATCTAGGAAGTTTTTTTAAAGTACTGATACTCAAACTTAAACTAAGAAGCTCCCAGTTAAATCCAAAATAGCCACTCTGAGACCGAATACTCAACCACTCGGTCAACCCTACTAGTTCGATTAGATTCAGTATCTATCACTTTATAGTCTCTTTAACTATTAAAATCAACCCATAAAAATAAAAAAATAAATAAAATAAATAAAAAACTATTAAAATCAAGTTTTACCAAAAATAAAATAACAATAAAAATCAAGTTCTACCAAAAATAAAATAACAATAACAAATTTTAAACATGTTAATGTCATCATAAAATTTTCTCTTCATAAAAAAAATTAATAAATTGACTTGATTTTGAAGTTTTTTTTACAATAACTTTTTTTTTTTAATCCGTTTAGACAGAAAAGGCATGAATATATATAACTGAAATATAAACAAAGATTTGCTACCCTATCAAGGGAAACCATATTTACGTGTGCTTCATCTACTACATATGTTAATTTTGTTAAAATTTAAATGAAATTGAGATATAACAATGAAATGGAATTGATTTTGAAAGTTAAAAACTAAATTGATACAACAACTACTAAAGGACTACATTGACATAATTAATAGTTGAATGACGAAATTAAAATTTATCTCATAGTTGGAGGTAAGTTAGCAAAAAAAAAAAAAAAAAAAACCTTGTTTCAAAAATTGAACTGACGAATTGTGATCGATCATTGTACGGTAATTAAAAAAAAAAAAAAAAAAAAAAAAAAAAAAAAAACCCTTAAATTTCTACTAATAAACAACATAAGTAGAACAAATTAAACCTTAAACCCAACTGATTACATTAGCCAGTATTGTTAAGACGCATTTGATACTCCACTAAACGATTATTTTTCATCTTTCTCATAAATCAAATCAAATTCTCAAACATAATATAAGAAATAAAAAAATAAAAATCACATTCTCAATTAGCGCATTACAGCTCATAATTAAATATTTAAAAAAAGGAAAAAAAAAAACAATTTCAATCATTTAAATTCAGCTATATTATTATTGAAATTAAAGCACAGATCTGAAAAAGCACTACTACTCTGAAAACCTAACAATAAATTAAAAACGATTCGAATATATATATATCAGAAAAAATTAGATTAATCGAATTAGAAATTCAAAAAAAAAAAAAAAAGTGAAAGTTTATACCTCGAGAGGTAGACTCATGAAATCATCGGAAGGATTAGATTGCATCTCTTTGACCTCCTGTAGAATACGCTTCACCGCCGGGTTCTTGAGATTGTACTTGTCCTCCGCCATTAGATCTGATCTGATCAATCCACCGCCGCCGGCGGATTCAACAAGCCTATACGTATAAATACACAGAGAGATATTTACGGTGTGTTTTGTTTGTTACGAACACGAAGAAAATGAATTTGATGGTGCTTTTTTATTCATGGTTAAGATAGAGACCCGAGTGAGAGGACATTGGCTCTGTAGCTGACACGTCATCCCAACCGCGTTTGCTTACGTGTCGGTGTTTTATTGGACAAATTTCGTCTTGACTCTTTTTAGTCCTCCACTTCGATTCGGTATATATATATATATATATATTTTTTTTTTCCCCTCGAAACCTTTGTTCAGAAATTAATCACTGTTCATAATGGGTGAGCCCATAGTAGGATAAATCATTAACCCACGAAATTTTTTCAAAGTACTGATACTCAGACTTAAACTAGGGAGTTCCTAATCAAATCTAAGATAGTCACTTTGAAATCGAGTACCCAATCACTTGACCAACCCCACTAGTTCGATTGGATTCAGTATCTATCACTTTATAGTCTCTTTAACTATTAAAATCAACCCATAAAAATAAATAAAATAAATAAAAAACTATTAAAATCAAGTTTTACCAAAAATAAAATAACAATAAAAATCAAGTTCTACCAAAAATAAAATAACAATAACAAATTTTAAACATGTTAATGTCATCATAAAATTTTCTCTTCATAAAAAAATTAATAAATTGACTTGATTTTGAAGTCTTTTTTACAATAACTTTTTTTTTTTTTTAATCCGTTTAGATAGAAAAGGCATGAATATATATAACTGAAATATAAACAAACATTTGCTACCCTATCAAGGGAAACAATATTTACGTGTGCTTCATCTACTACATATGTTAATTTTGATAAAATTAAATGAAATTGAGATATAACGGTGAAATGGAATTGATTTTGAAAGTAAAAAACTAAATTGATACAACAACTACTAAAGGACTAAATTGACATAATTAATAGTTGAATGACGAAATTAAAATTTATCTCATAGTTGGAGGTAAGTTAGCAAAAAAAAGAACCTTGTTTCAAAAATTGAACTGACGAATTGTGATTGATCATTGTACGGTAATTAAAACATAATATCTTAACAATTACAACAAAGTTGAGAAACTTTTTGTTTCAATATATATTTTGATTTTGGTAACAGGTAATTCCATCGTGTAAGCCACATATCAACAGCATTTAAATAAGGATAAAAGCACACCCTATTACACACTTTTTTTGAACTAAAACCGTAAGTTAAAGATATGGTTCCACTTGAAATTGTGTCTTAAACTCACAATTTTAGTTCAAAAAAGTGTGTGAAATTGTGTCTTCAACTCACAATTTAATTAAAAAAAAGTGTGTGTAACAACGTGTGTTTAATAAACAATTCCCTTTAAATAAATATGAATGAGTGTTATATTAGTTTCTATTTAATATATATTGATGATGTGAGAAAATTTGAATCTTTTTTTTAATGAATGATTAGGATTTTAAAACTCATTGATTGAGTTACTTTGAAGAAATGAGGGAACTTAAAGATAGAAAATAACTCCTATTAATGAAAAGATGAGAAAGAGTTGCTTGATCTTGTTTTGAAAAACATTGTTCAAACCCTACAATGGCTTACTACCAATATTAATTAATCAAAACTTAAACCAAGTATTTATTTAGTCATGATCCAAACAGAGTAATAATCGTGGATAAACGATAAAGCAAATAAATTGCAAACACACGCACTGAAAAACAATCATATATTCACGAAGTGAAAACCATTAGGTAAAAACACTCTAGTGCCATTCCTAAATCACCAAATTAACTTAAAAGTTGTTGCAGTACAAATGATACTCGACTTCCTATATGCGTAGTCAAACTAAGCACTTGAACTCTCTACTTTTGCCTTATCTCCAACAGAAGTATGGTGATTTTTGTGTTTGGAATACTCAATCTCTCCAAAAAGAAAAAGTTTCAAATCGAAAGGGTTAGAAGAAAGAAAAAGAAAGAAGGGAAAAAACAAAAAAACAAAGCTCTCAAGGTTTTACTTCATTTTTCAGTGATTCATCCTTCTCTCAAAAATAGTGTTGTAACAGAGTTTTATAGAAGTAGGGTTTAGGCTTGAGGTGGCTATACAAACTTTCCTAAAAGCAAATCTTGGAATTTATTCTCTAAGAAGGCCTTGTGAGTGTTTGTTGAGAGTTTCTATCTGATTCTCACTCGACCAAGGTCTTCAATCTTGCATAACAAACAAAAACTTCAACTTTCAACCCCCATTACCACAACACATATTACAATTACAAAACCCCAAAAATTACAAGTAAATTTGTCACAGAATTAGCCAACAATAAAAATCCTAATATGTTTGATAAAATGCAAAAGAAAGCAATTAATGTACAAGTGAGGAATGGTAAGTTTCAAATTGAATGAACAAAAAAAAGGTAGAGAATTACAAATGATATTAATAAAAGTAGTAAATTATGAAAATAATAACTCAACAAACCAAAAATACAAGAGACATATAATAGAAACTATGATTTCAGATAGAATATAATAATGAAAAAGAATATATGTGATTAACTTTTTTTTTTTTTTTTTTTAATATAATAATAAAAAAGAATACATGTGATTAACTCTTTTTTTTTTTTTTTTTTTTGATACAAGATGGAATTTCTACTCTAGCCTAATCTAAGTGTATATGTGTGTGAAGCTCCCTCCTTGAGACTTGAACCCTAACCCTTGCCCCCCACACCCCACAAGCATTTATACTTGTGGAGTGACCACTACACCAAGGGTGCGCGGCGGTACATGTGATTAACTCTAATTGGTCGTATGAAGATTTATAACCAACTCCAAAATTCTGGGATTAAATTTTGGTTATTAGTATTATTGTTGTTGTTTATGATTGAGTTTTGGGTTAATTACACATTTAGTCCTCAACATTTGCCTCATGTTTCAAAATGGTTCATATTCTTCAGAATGATTAATTTTAGTCCTACTTTATGTTTTATAGATAATTAGTCCTAATTTATGTTTGGGCAAAAAGGTCCTCACCTTTAATTCTTGCTTTAATTTTTTTATTGAGATTGTTTAGCGAAATCTCGGGATTTTTATAACATCAAAGGAGAGGAGGAATTAGCTATTCAAATACTTTTTTGGTTTATTTATGTCTGTGTGGCCAGTTATCCAAAAAGGTAATGTTGAAATCGTAGGAAATGGGTTTATGGCCCAATGGCCCAATCCGAGGACATTCATTTATCCGAGGATGGTTAAATAAAGACACTGAGGGAATGGTACAAGGAAAAGAGGTGGAAATCATATATAATGGCCCAAGGTGTGTCCAAGGATAAAATCCATCTCGGATACAATGATCTGAGGAAGATGTAACTATCTTACTATTCAGGATACTCCGCAAGGTTGTATTAGAACTGAAAAATGAATATAGAACAAAGGGGGAGCAGGGAGAGATAACAAATATCTTCTAAAGTTGCTACCTCCACATTAAATGCTTCCCAGCTAACTCTATGGCCGCATTAATATGGAGGTGATACCTGAATAGTAATCAGGCAGACTTATGGCTGCTGATTGAAGGTTCTAGGAGAGGTTGGATGGGACAGGAAGGAGTTCCTAGAAGCTAACTTACACGTGTATGGTGAAAACAATATCTGGGTTATGATACATAACAGGGGAAAGGGACCTAAATGAGGGGGGTCGAAAAACAAAGAAAGACTAAAATATTGGAACCCTAAGATATAAAAGAGTAATCCCAGAAACTCCTAAAGAAGGAGGCCGAGGATAATATTTCCCCGGTTGGTCGACCCTGAACTAGTTTTTGCACCTACGCTCTACAAATTTATTATTTGGGAATGTTGGGCTAGAAACCCATACTTACTCTGGGTCCAATCCAAATCGAGTCCCTACAATGTCTATTTGAAAATAGAGAAAAATCAAAATAACAATTATTGACGTAGACCTTCTTATCACAAACTTAATAATATAAGGTTTAAAACAAAATATTTAAAAGGGTGAGGATCATTTCAAAACAAGAGCTGTTTTTTTTTTTTTTTTTTTACAGGAAAAACAAGTACTTGAGTCTTGATAATGCTGGCTGGTTCAACTGATCAGATGGAGAAAGTTGAACGGATTGTAAATCACGGCTCACCACTAAAATAGATATAAGAAACCGCCTAAATGGGCTGGAGTTTGATTTTGTTTATAACAAAACTTACACACAAATTCTCCTCTTTTTTTTATTTTTTATTTTTTTATTTTATATTTAGTTATTATTTTATCACTATATGATTAGGCTTTATCTATTATGGATTAGAGATTAAATTCAATAAGACGTTGTGTAAGACCCAAGTTTTACATTCTTTAATCCCAACATGCCACATAATCATATCACGTATTAAAAAATATACACAACCACACTCAATTAATTATAATACTCATCTGAAAATTCAACTCAATTTGGAATTTATTGAAATGTTATTATGTATGATAGGATGTTACATCCCATCATTACCAAATTTGGACTCTATTGATTTTATTGGAGTTTTTATTGAGAATGGTGTTTTCTCTCTAGCACTACATGTTATAAGAGGAAAAACATCAAAACTAATATATGTTATAAGAGGAAAAACATCAAAACTAATATATATATATATATATAATAGGTTAAAGTTACACTTAGTATAATTTATTAAAATTTATACCTTTTTTTTATAAAAAAAAAAAAAAAAAAAACTTCTCTAATTTTGCAAAAAATGACAATTCCATTAAAATTTTTTTGAGAAAATTCCCTTAAACTTTGTAATAACAATACCAAATAAAGTGAAATTTATTACTGATTTTTAGAATATGTGCTTCTCTAAGGTTGAAAAAAAAAGTTTGAACAAGGGTTAAATTTAGGGGTGTTCAACCAAACCGCATAAACCGCACAAACCGCAAAAACGCACCAAAATCACCCGCAAAATGATATAACCGCACCGCAACTGCAAGTAATAGTGTACTACACCGCATGGTGTAATGCGGTTTGCAGTTTTATAATAAGAAAACTGCACAAACCATACTGCACCGCACCTTCTCTATATATTAATATATTTAATTATTTTTAATATTAAATATATTATTAATAGTTTAATAACCCTAGTTTTTTTTTTTTTAAAAATAGTTTGATAACCTTAGCAAGTGTTGATTAGGAAAGCCTGCCCAAAATAAAGAAAAACTAGCTCAATAGTTTAAAACTTGGACCAAAACAAAGGGAAAAATTAGTTTTGGGTTGGGCAGAAAAAGCCTAAAATTTGAAAAACATACAAACTTCAAATCATTCAAACCGCATCTTATACGCCGCACCGCATATGTAACCGCAAAAATGAGGTGTGGTGCGGTTATGGTTTTGGCTAAACTTTAAACCACACTGCACCGCATCGCACCACACAAGTAACCGCAAAAATAAGATGCGGTGTAGTTATGGTTTTAGTCAAACCGCACCGCAAAGTGCAGTGTTAAAAATGGTCCAAAACCGTATCGCACCGCACTGCGAATATCCTTAGTTAAATTAATAAATATGAAATTAGAGTGATTTTTAAATAAACTACATGAGCGGCCTAACTTGGCTGACCAAGGGGATAACGGAGGTGGCCCAATTGCCATATGTGGCTGAGACCCAGAATTATTCTCTGTAGGTGGGGGGTACACTTCAATTTAATCGTGGTATGATTTTGTGTAAATGGGGAGGTGGTACACACCCACTTTTCCCTTAAAATTACCCACATATACCTTTTCGACACAAACTTAATAATATATAAGATTAAAACAAAACATTTCCTTCTCAAAAAAACAAAACATTTAAATGAATGAGAATCATTTTTAAACAAGTCTTTGAGGATTTATAATGCTGGCTCGTTCAACTGATCAGATGGAGAAAGCTTAACAGATTTGAAATCAAGGCCCACCACTAAAATAGAATAAAGCAACCGCCTATATGGGCTAGAGTTTGATTTTGTTTATGCGAGACTGGTGTGGACTTTGAAAGTGGGCCTTAACGGAGTAGCATGGCCTGAAATGGTTGAAGGGGTGGTTTGTAATGAAATTTTCCCTATTTTTTCCTGCCATGAGAATAGTTAAACAAAAAAAAAAAAAAAAAAAAAAAAAGAATAATGATAATTACATACTATGTTTACAGAACACACCATTGAAATAGTACAACTTCAGTTATAATTATAATTATGATTGTGATTTTCACCATTCCAAAATTATAACAAAAGTCATGTTTTCAAAACACGATTTCAACTGAGTATGTTTGGCAATGTATAACTTAACATTTATAACAATAAATAATTAATGAAAATAAAATTAGAGTAACCAAATTGAACAGCCAAAACAGATAAAAGAAAACTAGCAAAAATGAACACAAGCTAAGGTAGGTCATGTTGCAAGTCCAGCTCTCTCATAGCTGGCTCTATGTTACTGTACAGTATAAGTAGAACTGATTAAACAATGTAATATACAGACTATGAGACAAACAGTATGGAAAACCTGTCGCTCTCAAAGCACTCTAAGCTTCTTTAAAGAATACCATATAAAGTGCAGGCCGCATTGTAAGTTCCCAGGAATGTCTTTCTTCCCCGTAGATTTTCGAGTACGAATTGTTCTTGTTCTACATATGACATTTTTTTGTCTGTTACATTATCTTGGTTGCTTGTTTAATTACTATTCTATGTTCTTCTTGTCCTTGCTCCTTTGTTGGCTGAACTTCTGAGGAGAAATACCTTTGTTCGATTGTTTCTACTTGCTTAGGAAGACAAAACATACTAATTGGTTTTCAACTCTCTTTTTTAAATCTGACACAATTTTATTTATAAATTTATACGCAACTAATTATTTTAGAATAATACTTATCTATAGTTACTTATGTGCTGTATTTGAAACTACTTGAATCGGAGCAGAGCCAGAATTTTTTGTAACGGAGAGGTCAAGTTGCGGCACTAATATATTTATCAAAACAACCCATATACCTATATATACACACACCAAAAAAAAAAAAAAAACTTAGTATTTTCAAGCAAAATTATGTTTGATGGTGATCTTTCATAAAATAAAATTCATTTTTACCATTTGCATAGTAAAATTTTTAAAAAGTTTCATTTTCAATACAAATTATCAAATTTTATACTAAACTAAGTAAAAAATCTTTCAATTAAACTAATGAAATTTTCAAAAATATGAATGATCCAAAACTTAGAGGAATAAGTTATGCTCCAAACATATTTGAAGTCATCTTACTCTAACTCATTATGTGGCAACTAAAAAGACATTTCATGTGTAGTTTTAGTAACATATTTTTTTTAATGAGTAAATTACTTGTTAATTACCACATAACAGGTTGAAAAAGATAGATCTAAACATGTTTGGTGCTAAATTTTATCAAATATTTAACAAATATAAGAGCACATTTTACAATAAAAAATAAAATTGCAAAAACTAAAGTTATGTCTCTATAACCATTAGACCAATTATTTTTTTAAGAGCATCATTGAACTAATTCAAATATTTGGAGGGGGCAACTCTTATTTTTGTAGGCTAAATTTTGAAAACATTAAAATAATTATATATAGGAAAATTTCAAAATTTTGAGGGGCCATGCACATGGCTCTGCCCCTATACCTGAAGGTTTCTCAATTAAATTCAACTGTGTGATTACATTAACCAATGAACCATTTGGTTAATTTCCTTAGGAAACATGCCACTATTTTTGTTGTATTAGTCAATACAATTGCATGATTGAACTCAAATGGAAACCTAAGATATAACGCTATAGCTGAGTTTTGTCCTTGTTAATGGAGCTTTATATGTATATCCAAATGGCATTCATATAATCAAATTATTGCGTGCCACTCTGCAGGCCACCTTGACAACATCAACACATCAACATCAATGCTACTGATGATCAAGGGTGTAAGAATTTGTCAAATGTAAGATAATATGATTGGATTTTTTTTTATATTTTTATTTTTTAAGATAAGGAATTTAAAATAATTAAATCAAGAATTTTTCTGTTTGTGTATTTCTAGAATTGTTCAGTATAAAACTGGTAGTCTAGTACTGCGTAGTGCGTACCATCTACTAACTACAAGTCTACAATTGAGAATTTGAAATCCCAGATTTTGAATTATCTCCATTTTTAGATGGCAAACACGGTGTTTGCTTTTGAAGAGTTTGGCTTTAACGGGATTGAAGATAACTTATAAACTTATAAAGGTTGGGAGAGTAAGAAAGAAGTGAATAGTGAGAAACACTTTGGTTTTTTAATGGAGCAGAAGATTATGTAGAGTCCTGGGGTATTGATTCCCTTTGTTCTGACTTTGGCTTCTATCAAGGGGAGTCAGCAGAGGAAGGATTCCTTTTCTCAGAGTATCAAAGACAAGCACAGCAACATGAATCGTTTTCAGATTATGGGCCTGTTGATGATATGCAGTTCGATATTGTGTCTCCATTTCAAACTTGTCTAGATGAAATTGCAAAGCTTGGTGGATTCCCAACTCTTCCAGACGTTGAATTCCAGAAGGAAAAGCCATATGCTTTCTCTTTGGCCCCACTTGAACTCCTTAACAACTATGGAAATGGGTTCAAATGGTTGAACGGGGACAGAATGATTGAGCCAAGCAATTACATGCCATGTGCAAAGGTGGAAGGCCAGTAATTGTCAACTGAGGAAATCATGAGGAAAGCTGGAGAGAAGTTCATCCACTCCATTTCCCAAATTGCTGATGGTTTGTCCATACTTAGCCATCCTTTTGGTTTTTCCTTCTATGGCCTGTCCAACGAAGAGACCAAAGATGTGGAGCTTGCTGAATTCCTTTTTACTGCTGCTGAGAAAGTAGCCTGTCAACAGTTTGACCGTACGAGCAAGTTGCTCAACCGGTGTGATCAGTGGTCTTCCAATACAGGGAACCCCGTTCAGCGTTTGGTTTACTATTTTTCTAAAGCTCTTCGAAGGATCACATTGAAGGGCTAGGGAAAGTCTTTTGATCTTCATAAGGCATTGATGAGTCCAAACCCTGCCAAACTTACATTTTATGAAAGAACTCCCTTTTCCCAGGTTCCACAATTTGCTGGAATTCAAGCCATTGTAGAAAACGTGGCTGAGGCAAGGAAGATCCACATAATTGATTCTAGTATCCGGTCTGGCGTGCAATGGACGATCTTTATGCAAGCTCTTACAACTCGATCCGAATGCCCTCTTGAGCTTCTCAAGATAACTGCTGTTGGAATTACTTCAAAACATTTAATTGAGGAAACAGGTTAGCAGTTGGCAAGTGTTGCTCAGACCATGAACTTAAACCTTTTCTTTCAAGTTACTAATAGTATCAGACATGCTAGATCTCAAAGAAGATCTTTTTGAGCTAGATGTTAATGAAACAGTAGCTGTATTCTTTCACTACTCACTGCATAGCATGATTTCACAGCAGAATCGGCTGGAATGTATAATGGAAGTGGTCAGACGTATCAATCCATGTATACTGGTGGCCACTGAAGCTGAGGCAAACCACAATTCACCTGCTTTTGTGAGCCGTTTCGTTGAAGCTCTATTCTTCTACGCTGCTTACTTTGATTGCCTAGAAACTTCTATGAAAGAGAATGAATCACACAGAATGATTTTAGAATCAGAATACTTTGGTGAGGCAATTATGAATATATTGGCAGCTGAGGGAGAGGAAAGGAAGGTTCGAAATGTAAAGATTGATGTCTGGAGAGCATTTTTTGCCCGGTATGGAATGGTGGAGGCAGAATTGAGCATGTCATCCTTGTACCAAGCAAACATGGTGGTTCAGAAATTTGATTGTAAGAGTTTTTGCACGCTTGATATGAATGCAAAATCCCTGATTATTGGATGGAAAGGTATACCAATTTGTTTTCTTTCTGTTTGGAAATTTGTTTGACCATAGTAGAAAGGGAGGGAAATTAGTGGATTAGAATTTTTCCTATCTTACGACTTTCTAGGAAATATTTTTTTATTGATTGTGATCATCTCGTATACCATTGTTGACAATCCTATTTTAATTTAACTAAACAATTCAAGGTGCATGTCGTGGTGATAATCGATGAAGCATGGGTGCGTTTTGGGACTCGGGTGCAGGTGCGGGACTTAGCAATTTTTGAAAAAGGTGGGTGCGGCGGGGTACGGCTATTAAAAAATTATGTAAATTAAATTTTTTTATATATTTTTACTATTAAAATATTCTTAAAAAACACATTACTATGCCTTAATTCACAAAACAAAGAAAGAAGAAGGCAAGAAACACAAAACAAAACAAAAAAGAAAAAAGAAAACACAAAAGAAGTAACAAATATTCAGAATAAAATTGAGGAAGGATAGATTTAGGATGTTTGGGCATCATTCAAAGCCAATTTTGGCTGTTCCAGCATGATTCAAGGCCGGTTTCGACCCTTTCGATTGCCAGTCGATACGACTTGATTCGGCCAATACGGCCTAATTTTGGCCGATATTGGTACGGTTTGGCGCAAATCGAGCCAAGTCGTCGCGAATCCCAAAAAAAAAAAAAAAAAAAGCTTAGACGTGGCACCGACGCACAGGTTACCTTGTCAGACTCCGGTGCAGCACCCTCCCAGCCGCATCCGTGCTTCATAGGTGATAATCACACATGCCTATGATAATTGCATTACTCTCTTGAACTTGTACGAGTATAATTTTTTTTTTCTTTTCCCCCTTTTTCTTTGAAGATTGTTTATGGAGGTGATATTAAGTTGTAAATTCCTTTTCCTTACATCATTTTTTTATGAGTGTTGATAATGACTAAAAGATGGGTGAAAATGCAACCACCATAGTCATGTCTTTGTTTTTAACATCTGTGGAGTGGATTGCTGTAGTATATTCCTGGCTCACAGGCATTTACTCTCCAAAAGGAACTCTACCTACCTAGCTACATTCTCTCCAAGTCAACCATGGACCTGCCACTCCGTCAATTGCACCCTAAGTTGTGTCTCAATGAACAATTTACAGGTTAATGGAGATATTCAGTCTCCTTTATTTGTCCAGGGAAAGGATTTCCATGTGGAGAATCCAACTTGACTGTCTCATACTATCTTTTTTCATCAAGAACATTTCCTTCTTATATTTATCCAAAAGCCAAAAAAAAAAGTATTTTGTAAACATGTAGTCCTAAATGTTATCTTTGTTTAATTAACACTTTTGATAGTTCCAATAGAACATTAAAATGGTTAATTTGTATAAGACATATGCTTATTTATCATATCTGAGTGTGTTTGCCTTTCATGAACCTCTGCTGCTGGTACATGAAAAACTCCTTGTTTGTACATCCTTCTGCCTGTGATGTTTCTTGCTTTTTGTTTTCCATTTTTATATTTAATCAGTGTTTCAGTACTGGCTGGTCCTAGCAAGAGGTCCCTTTTTCCCCCCTGTGGCCAGAAGAGAGAGCAGATTTTCTATGTTTAGAGTTTTGTCTTTGGTCTTCATTTTTTTTTTCTTTTTGCTAAGAATTTTTCATATTCTTTTTTTTTTTTTTGGGAGAAACAAACACACACACACAAGGGAGAGGAAGAGGGGTTCTAACACAAAGGCACATTACAACTCCACTCAAAAGACATAGTAACTTTTAAAGGAGGGTGAGACAAATTTTATTACACACAACACACTCTCTTAAACAATATTGGACAATTACCCATTCTTTTTTTTTGAGAAACAAACACACACACAAGGGAAATTTTCATATTCAATTACTACTTTAGTTAAAATCCTTATTATAGTTATCAAAAGAACGATATAACTTATGAAAGTCTTCCTCTCACAATTAATTGATAGGCTCTAGAGTTCATTGTCTTATTGTGGTTGGAAGTTAAATATATATATATATATAGAGAGAGAGAGAGAGAGAGAGAGAGAAAGAGAGAGAGAGAGAGAGAGAGAGAGAGAGAGAGAGGATTGCTATGGGAATCGTTTGTATCATGTTCAAAACTATTAGAACTCTTTCTTGTTTAATGCTATAAGTTTATGTCTCTCCATGGTGTGATATAACACCAAGGTAAATATGCTAATTTCTATCGTTTAGGTGGCAAATTTTGCGTTTTCTATTCTGCCATTCCTTTTGAAGAGGGTTAAGAAGAAAGGATCCAAAGAAAGAAAAATTACGTGTCAAGAAAGATATCTTCAACTCAGAGGCTGGTGAAGTTGTTGCTGTCTATTCGCCAATTCTGCAGCCTACTTGCTTTGAATCTCTAATAAGAATGCTTAGAGATCTCAATCCATGTGTCATGGTGCTCGTCAAAGTTGAAGTTGAAGCTGATAATAATTCACCAATTTTCTTAGATTGTTTTAATGAAGCACTCAACATATTGTTAGGATAATGGTTAAATGATTAAATTTACCATTTCCTTACTGCTTAACATTTTTGGACAAGTAGTAGTTTATCATGGTATTAGAGTAGGTGGTTCTGAATTAGAATTCTGTTTAAGCTTTTAAGATAAAAGTGGAGGTTGTTTTCTTGGGTCAGGAGATGCAAAATATTGTTGCAAGTTGCAACTGAGGGTAAGAAAAGAATTTTCAGGTACATGGAGATTGATGCTTGGAGAATTTTGTTTACAAGATTTGGTATGATGGGGGAAAAAAATTTTAGCATGTCATCTTTTTGTCGAGAAGGACTTTTGGGGGAAAAAAAAAAATTTGCTTGTGTCCTTATGGGAGCTTCTGCACCCTTGATACAAACGGAAAATGCCTAAATGTTGGGTAGACAAGGGAAGGCCATTTCTTTCTCTTTTAGCTTTTAAGTTCCACCCAGACAAAGCCTTGGGAAGTATTTTGCAGTATTTACTGTGAATCTCTTTATGTAATGAGTAATGAACCCCATAATTTATTTTAAGTGTCCCTCCATAGTGTTCCCAAATTAACTAAAACAGCCAAATTTTTGACAATTCAAATGTTTTTTCTCCTTTTCTTGGCAGGTGAAACAAATTCTAATCAAGATAATGATAATAATAATTATAGTAACCATAATAAAATCAACAATAACACTAAAAGAAAAACAAAATCCTCTCTCGAAGCCATAAAAGAGAATAGTTTCACAAGTAGAAGAATTAAATTTCAGAATAGTGAAATTATAATATTGAGAGAGCCAGCTCAATCAGTCAAACTGAAACAGCTAGCACTTACATGTATGTGAACTTTCCCAAGGTCTCTTCACTATCTGTTATGGGCTGCAAATTCAAAATAGGAGGGTGCAAAACTACCATGTAGAGTGATTTTTTATTAAGCCTACATAAGCTTATCAAGTCTTACACAAGCTGAGGATTCATACAGCTGCTCATGATCAATAGTCAATTCTTCTTTTGTTTTAGATGGTTTAAGGGATTAAAAACCTTGGATTTCAAATTATTTGCCAGTAAATATAGTAGACTAATATTTACGCGCAATAATTACTGAATTTATGACCTCGTCCGTTGGATGAAAAACTGATAGAACATCAAATCCTTGAAGATCACAGGGATTAATGACAGGGTAGAGGAATGCACGAGCTCCATGTGCACTCCTGAGTAATAGAATAGCTCTGGGGGCCATGTGCTTAGCTAAATGATCAATTGCTTGAGCCTTTTTCTCCTTTTCCATGCCTACTAGTGCTGCCAAGAAGACAACTTCATATTCCTTTAAGCCATTTGACACTTCCATAACATCAGCAGTGTGGAAAAACATTCTCTTTGACAAGTCAGGATCCGATGAAACCAAGTTGAGTGCTTTGGAATTTGCCAAAGGGTCAATATCATAGTTATGAAAGCATGTAGTCCTAAGGTGGTAAGAGGCCAAGACTATCGAGGTGAGAGGGAGGGGACCAGAGCCCACAAATGCAACTTTTGTGGGTACTTGATTGCAATGCTTGATCAGCATGTCGAATTCTAAATGGCCAAGTTTGAGGTAATTGGAATAGTAAGGAAAGAGGCTGATATGGTTAAGTGGGTTGTCATGGGATGCAATGAAGGTAGAAAAATGGCTTTCTAAAAGTCCCTCAGCCTTCCCACAAAGTTTAATCAGCTTAGACCTGATTTCAAGAACTCTTTTGCATAGCTTGGTAACATCTATAGGACATGGTGATGTACAAGTGAGTACAAGTTGAGTGAAGAGGGTGTTAACATGCTTTGAGGGATTGAGGTTTTCTAAGCTTGAAATTTCATCATAGAGCTCACAAACTTTTCCCACCAAAATCTCTTGTTGATAGTCCATGAAGATACTGAAAAAATTAAGAGTTCCTAAGGAAAAACTTAGTCCTCTCCAAGACACTCCCTCCACGATAATTTATATGCCTGTCTTTCCTTGTAGATGGCTACTTTTTTCTTGCTAAGTTTGTAGATGTCCATTCATTACCGTAGTGTCCACTCATAGGATGGCACAATGTGATTAAAGAAATTTTTTCTTAGTAAAATACCATAACCAACTACAAATTGGTCCAAGCCACAATGGAGAAGGGTCGCCAAGGAAAAGCTAAAAGTACTTTTAGCTTTTCCTTAGTCCAAGAACCTCATAGGAGTTCTTCACAGCTTCAGCATTACTAACTAAAGAAGCTTATTGAAAAGCCATTAACCTATGTTGGTCTTGTCAAAACAGGTCATTGGAGGTAGATTTGGATACAGTTGTTTCAATGAAATGCTCACTCTCAAATCGATAGCCATACAGTTGGAACAAACACTGCCCCCCTAAAATAAAACATGAGAAGACAATTTTATGTTAAAAATCTAGCGTGCAGCTTGTGATAAGGAAGTGAGTTTGTGTTTTAAATGGACTTGTACCAAGAAATTTTACAATTTTGATCTTCTTGTTATACCAATCAAATAAGTAATTCTTAAGAGATTCTCTTATAAGGGAATTTCAGAGTTATTATCTATAATTGATGACTTTGTTTTAATCTGGAGGTGAATTATATGGAATCCTAGGGTCAATTATCAGTTGAATACCTTAAAATTTGTGATAATACATGTCTCAAAGTTGCATTAATTTCTTATAATTTTTTTTTTTTACTCATTTTGCTCAAAAACTTCAGCCTAAGACGCAACAAGAAATTTTCATAGGAAACTTCTATAGTGGCCAAAAAGCCATAATAAAGTCATGACTGACGAGGCACCATGAAAATGAGTTATTCCCTCATATGACTACCTACCACTGAACAAGTGTATCGTAACATCGTGTCACCATGCAATGGGAGGAAATGGGATAACACAACTTTATGTTATTTATTACAGAGTCATTTAAACCACCATTCTTAAATCAAAGGTGGAGCTAGGCATCATATAGAGCAATTCACTTGCAATATAAAATTCACTACAGTGAAGTGTGTAAAATTTAAGCTTCTCTGTTAAAGCAATCCACATTAATCAACACAAAAGGCAACGCATTCATTCAATTTTATGAGTCTATTATGTCGACATTTCATGGCATCATAGTAGTTAGTTCCCTGCAACTTTAAAATACTGATTAATTTATGCTGTTGCTCTCTGTATCTGTGTTAATATTCTATTGATCATCTTTAATTGGCAAACCAGAACTCGTGCATCTGATCATCATGGTTGAGTTAAGCTTTTGGCTCCCCCAAGTCCCCATTCATGCTTTTGCCCTTTGAATATCTTATCAAGCTTCAGACACAGACATTGGTTTGCTCTAGTAGTTCATGGAAAACGTTGCAACAAATTATTTACTAGTGTCACTAGATAGCAGTTGAAGTAACTGTCCTCCAAATCAGTATGGAGAAAAATTCTGTCCATTAAATATTCAGTGATACACATTATTGGTTGTTAAGAAAATGACAAAACTGCCAACCAATCTATAGGAACCATCCTATCGAAAAGTTGGCTACCAACAATCATGATGTGGTGATATTTTTCCAAAAACTAATGGCCAGTTTGGATTGAGGGGAGGGAGGGAGGGAGGAAGGGGGAGTAGAGAGATCAATGCAAACTGACCATATGGGATCAATGCAGGGTGCCAAAGGTCCTAAAAACCGGCTGGTGCAGCCTATGAACACTCTAATTTATATTCATAGTAGCTAGTTCCCTGCAACTTTAAAATACTGATTAATTTATGCAATTGCTCTCTGTATCCGTCTTTAATATTCTATCAATAATCTTTAAGGAAGCAAATCAGAACTCATGCATCTGATCATCACGGTTAAGCTAAGCTATTGGCTCCCCCAAGTGGATTTATGATTTTTGCCCTTTGAATATCTTACTAAAAGCTTTAAACACAGACATTGGTTTGCTCTAGTAGTTTGTGGCGCAAAGTGTATCATACCATCGTATTGAAAAGTTGGCTACCAAGAGACATGATGTGGCAATCGCTAGGCAATTTTCCAAAAACTAAGGGAGGCAATTTTCCAAAAACTAAGGGACCAATGCAGCGTGCCAAAGGTCCTAAAACCGGCTGGTGCAGCCTATGAACACCCTAATTTATATTCATCCTATCTCTCCACGGGTAATCTAGCTTAACATCTAGAATGGAAAAAAGTCTAACATGATTTTCATGGAAAAGATTCAATAAAATAGCCCACAAAGACAACACAATGATACACATTGTTTAGATTGAATACAAACTATCTCCACACAAACTATTAACATGCCTATTAATAATGGATGAAAGAATACAGAGCATATTTATGATTCTGTGTCATAACCAATTCCTAGTGTTCCATTTAGAGTAGAAAATTACACTGTTTTTGCAGGCCATGTGGCTTGAGCTGACATAATAATTCGCACAATCACTCCAAACAACCCAAGTGCGCTACCAAAGATTTCGATAACAAGAATCTTTACAAAAAGAGAGGAGTTTTGAGCATCAGACAAAGCGCAACTGCGCAACTGCTTCCAATGATTCTCACACAACCTGTTGTCAAAAGAAGAATCTGCACAATTGTAAGAGCAAGGGAAAAAATTTGAGTGTTAGTTAGGAGAACTCCATTGGAGGATCTAAGAGTAAAAGAAAAGAGATTTGAACCCGCAAACAAGGTTTAAAAAGCCCATGATAATCCCAAAGGCAAAGATCGCATATCCTGCTCTAAGAGACTCAGGTGCATAAATCTGTGATTTTGGAACACTCTCTAACTTTGTTTGTAGAATAATTGCCACAATAAAGCCATAAATTGCAACAGCTTCACAAAAGATAACACTTGGGGAAAAAATTAGGAGCCATCAATACGTAAGAGGTATAACAGGTTTGTACCCCAAATAAAAAGTAGCTGTACATTAGAAGTGCAAACAGAAAAAGTGCTTTGTTGGACCTAATTCAAGGTATCATCAAAAGTATCTTCATTTTTTAATTTTCTGACAAATCAAGATATCAACAAAAGTATCAAGATATGCAGATCATTTGCAGCCTGATGTTAAAATTTAACATTGTGGGGATGATTAGACCATAATATATGATACTTCAAAGCAGAAACCCAGTTACCAAAAAAAAAAACCTACAAACACAAACTGAGGTTTCTCATTTCATCTATAAAGAGACAAAACTGCTTATACAGAAGCATATTTAGGGCGTTTATCTACTCCAACTAATAAAGAGCTAGAGAAATCTATATGCTAGCTTGTTCATTTAATCTCTCTCTCTCTTTCTCTCTCTCACACACACACATGCATACACATACAATCAAAGTTCATTCTTACTCTGTGATGCATGTTGTCCCAATGCGGTTCCTATACATGAATTAGTTGGTGAAAATGGAAATTGTTCTCTAGCATAGTTTGAAAGAATGCTAGAAGCCCCCCTCCAAATTAAAACATAAAGGCTAAAAATATTTGTATTCCTCTTTTCTCCTCTCTTTCCTTCTTCTCTTGTGGTAATGGCATCTGAGCACAATTAAACGTTCCCTTTTCCTTCTTCCATACAAACCCTTAATCAAACTCTTCTCCTTACAAATCAGAACTCTAAAACCCTGGGGACTTTTTCTACCAAAAAGTCATCAAACCAGCTTTTGATTCCTAAACAAAACTATATCTGTAATTTTCTAACTTCTTGTTTGCTTCAAGAAATAGTCTTGTTCTTTTTCCCTATCTTATCAAACTCTAATCAATTTTGAGCCCTAACCCTTTCTTCTAAAACCACAAATCCTAATGACTTTTTAAACCTATCATAAGCACGTGTAAACAGGTTTACAAAATTTTTCCTGCATCGCTAAAGCAGCTAATACTAGGTTAATGAGCAAGTTCATGTTCTTCATAATACACAAATACAATACCAATTTACTAACAATTTCAATTCTAGCATGATAATCTAGGAAGCACTGATACTGCAAATTAGTAGCCATACCCATATCTGATACATATCCAATCCAGTGGATACTTCTTTACTTTATTTATTATTTCTCTCCCTTTCTCTTAACCACAAACTCTCTATGAAACTAAGAGTTTGTTAAATAGTTTATTATTTAGACATGTTTTATGTATCTAATCTTTATCTATATATATATATATATATAATTGTTAAAACAAGTGGAAAAGGGGTTTGAAACCTAGTTCTCCTCACAAAGGAGACCAAATAATGCCAATAACGTATAAAATTCTTCTTCTAAAAAAAAAAAAAGTACAAGATTCTTGGCATATGTTAAGCATCTTAACATTTCTCATTTATCTATGTTAATATTGGTAAAGTTATTAAATTCACAATTTTCTATTAGTTTAAGCTTTCGGATCTCTATGCGATGGCAAGTGCCTTCCACCAAAAGTGAGAAGTCGCATGTTCAAGTTTGGAAATCAACCTCTCCAAAAACAAATTGGGGGTATGGCTTCCTACCATGACCTCTTTAGGACCCTGCAAAAGTGAAAGCTTTATACATTGGGTACAACCTATTTTTTAAGCCTTTGAGACAATTGAAAATTTTATCCTGGTATTAGAACAGGCCATCATAAGTTCAAACCTATCTCTGCTCTATTCCGTGTGAATAGGAGTGTTAGAATATTGGTTTAAGTGTTTAATTCAATATTTCCTAACAACTTACACTTTTGGGATGGTCACTAATTTATCAATCTATTGAACTAAAAATTTACATAATATGCACTTAAAATTACTGATTTATATCTTATCAAAAAAAAAAAAAAATTACTGATTTATATCTAGATTAATTAAAATATTCAAGACATAGAAATTTCGCAACTAAAGTGTGTTATCAAGTTCAAAATCAAATTTAACCAAAACCCAAAATCTAAAATGACCATTAAAAAAATTAAAAATAAATAAAAAACCCAAAAGCTAAAAAAAACATATAGTATAAACACTGAATTTGTTAAAAGTATTTAGATTTAAATTCATTATGGAGAAATATAAATTAAAAAAAAAAAAAAGTAGAAGAAGAAGAGGCAATGGTACCTAATTAAATTCTTGGAACTTGGAAGTAATATGGGGAGCTTTGATTGCAGCACCGATCAAACTGCTTCCGGTTATATAAATGCCCCTAAGAATCCAACATAATTACAAAATTAGGTTTTTCAGAAACTTTAGAAAAAGATATTCTATAATAATAATAATAAAAATAAAAAGTTAAAAATAAAATATGATGATAGAAAAGAGAGTAAGAAGAGATACCAGGCGGCGCCGAGGACATATACGCCAATGACGACGGAAATTCTGACGGCGGCGAAGGTGTAGGATAGACATCTTCACGAGCGCGTGGGGCCACGCGCCGCTCTCCGTTGATGCTGCTTCTGTTCTATGCCTGACATGAGTTTAGCGTCAGAAACCTCATTGGTAAATGGGCCTACACTAAAATGGTAAATTAGCTGGTGATACTCATGGGCCTGGTTCGGCGTTGGAAGGGCCAAATATTAAAGGGCCTAACTATCGGCTCATCCAGCCCATTACAATTTATGTTAAAAGGAGAGGTAACTTATGGGGAAGTGCTGATTGAAACAATATCACTTGTAGACCATATATGAATTACAAGACTAACGCTATGATACAATATTTTTCAGGCCTAGAGAAGATTTTAATTTTGATTTCTGGATTTTAATTAACTCCATTAGTATTGTCTCTTATATTTTAACAAGAGTTTGAGTCTAGCCTATGTCCAAAAAAAAAAAAAAAAATGGTTTCAAGGAAATTAATAATGAGCAATTATTATTAATGGAATACATGCTACCTAGGTTTTTTATTTTATTTATTTTTTTTTAGAGTTTCAACCTATAACATCCGAGATGCTACCGAGGTTTTAAATCCTCATTTTGTGATTGAAACAATACTCTTACTTGGACGGTTGGACCTATCTATGAGACTAATTTTATTATGCACTAGTTGGTATAATAACAAATTTTAGCTTCAAAGGAAAAAAAAAAAAAGTTTAGCTTCAAACTAGTTTGAATATTTTTTCCTTTAACTCATTACGTGGAAATTTATAGAACTATCAAAATGTCTTATTTAAACAAATTACATGACTTATAAAAAAAAATACATTTAAATAAGTCACATAACTTATCAAAAAAAGTTATATAACTACACATGTATGATCTCTTTAATCCCAACATAGTAAATTCACATTCATTTTTAAGGTAAACCCAGCACACACCCATTTATTGTTTTTTTTAGTCAAGGCAAGACTTAAGTATAGCATTTAGGTGTTGTTCTTTATATTCTCCTCTTAAAATTTAGTCATGTGACTATTTAACTAAAAATACACTTCTATCTTACGAGAAAAAAATCATATAACTAAATTTTAAGAAGAAAATCTAAGCCACATAATTTGTCCTTTTAGCTATGTGTGGACGCATGTGGTAACAACCAATTCTATATCTCTTTAGATTATGACTAGCAATCACTATCAGTTGTACTTGTAACAGTGTAATACTATGCTACTTTTTCTTTGGAAAATGACTCCAAATTAATATGGAGCAAAACTGTTTTCGTATAAGAGGACAATGTCCATGTGGAGATTGAATTTACTATGATATTTTTACTATTTTGTATACATTATATATATATATATATATAAAGGAAGTGATATCCTATCCTTCTAACAAATTATTCTACTTTTTTATCGGTTAGAGTAAGTTATGATTAAAACACCTATATATGATATCAATTTTACAATACACCAATTAAACAATTATAATTTCTAAATCATAAAGTTTAGTTCTAAATATGTTTGGAATTATCTTTTTTTACCCATTAGATGACAAATTATAAAAATCATCAATTTATATTACTTAAATAAGTCACATATTAAATTGGAACAAGATTGATGCAAAGAAACTATTTCCTTTACAAATTCATTAAAAAAAATTACACGGCACCAAAAATTAAAATTTGTGTAGAAAAGCAAATGATGGAAGCCGCTTACACATGCCATCAGAGTTTGGCACGTGGTGAATGGTTGCTGTTTCATGATTGGCACGTGTACTTATGGGGGAAAATAAAAAGTCAGTTTTGCTTGCGAGTTGGCGAGGGTCAAATTGGCATCAAACACAACACAAGAGAGAGTGAGAGTGAGAGGAATGGAGGGGAAGAAGACGAGGGAAGAAGTGGAGAAGAGCGGAATGATAGACACGTGGATGAGGAAGCACCGTCTGATTTACACCGGAGCTACAAAGCACCCTTTCATCCTTAGCATTCGAGATGGGACCGTCGATCTCGAAGCCTTCAAAACATGGCTGGTTGGTATCACTTTTTCTTTTACTTATTATACATTTTGTTCTGCCATATTTCAGCTTTGCTTTTATACGCTGTTTGAGTTTGCGCTTTCGGTGGAATCGCTACCTTAAACTACGGTTTAAACGATTTAGGACACGGTTTTCTCATTTCTGTTAGATATTGTTGTTGATTTTTTTTTTTTTTTTTTTTTTTTTTTTTTTTTTTTTTTTTTTTTTTTTTTTTTTTTTTTTTTTTTTTGTTGTTGTTGTTAATTTTAAATTTAAATTTGTCCACTATTATCAAACCAAAACATCAATTGATTTTTGGTATAGGACTAATTGGTCTTTGGTGTTGGCATGATTAACCAAGATCTCTTATAAATTAAATAAAAAGCATTTCTCCTTTGAGAGAAGAACCAACCGTTTGGTTTTGGTGCACGACTAGAATGCAATGATGCCTAATTCTTATGTTTACATTGGACTTATTTTATTGTTCCTCTAATTATAAAAGTCTATGGACGCAATAAAATCTCACAACTTTTACACTCCAGATGTTATGAAGATGTTAGTAAGATTTTGTTGTCAATCCTACAAATTTTACTGCTTATTACACAGTCTTATAAATTGTGCGTCAGTTTTTAAAACACACACAACAACAACAACAAAACTAATTAAGAAATTAATTTACTGTATTGTTGATGTGGCATTAATGAACCAATCAAATTCATTGCTATATCTGCTAAAATTAATATTTTTAGCATTTTCCAATTTCTGTTCATTAGTTGTTAGGAAACTAGCTATATTCTAGCTAGTGGCTATATGTGTATGTTCTGGAATATCATGTGAGTATAATAGATTAGTGTTGCTAGGAGATTCAGTTAGTTGTTACTGTTAGTTACAGTTAGTTACACTGTTCAGTCAGTTACTGTTAAGCAGTTAGTTAGTGGTTAGTTTTGGGGGGAAAATATGGGATTGTATTGTATATAAGCTGCTGTGATGATCAATAAGAGGTATCCAAGAAATTAACCAAGTTTGTTCTCTCTATCCTTCTCTAACTCTCTCTCTCTCTCTCTCTCTAGAGGTAGTTACCCACTTACCCTCGAAGTAACTGTCATTCTTTTCTATTCCCATTCTTCCTTTCTTCCATTTTCTGAATTGCCAAGCACTTAACACTAGTTCTTGCTAAAGACTGACTTAAATTCTTTTTTTTTTTTTTTTCTTTTTTAAATTGATGTTAGGTACTTCAAATTTTTACATAAGTCTTACGCACTAATGCATTATTTATTTATGTTGTTAACAGTAGTGACAATCATATTGATGTTCACACTTATTTTGACAGCATTTAGCTTCATTTTTTAATTTGTAGTACATTTGGAATTTTCATTTTTCTTTTGGTAGGGACAAGATTAAAAATTTGCAATACATTTATCAAATTTTCTAATTTGTAGTACATTCAACATTTCTTTTTTGCAGGGACAGGATTACATATTTGTTAGAGCCTTTGCCCCATTTGTGGCAAGTGTGTTGATAAAGGCATGGAAGGAGTCAGATGATAGTAGTGATATGGAAGTCATATTGAGTGGCATGGCTTCTCTAAATGATGAGATTGCATGGTTCAAGAGCGAAACCGCCAAGTGGGGTGTTCAACTATCTGAAGTTGTCCCTCAGAAGGCAAATCAAGATTATTGCCGGTATCATTTTGTCTCTGATACTAGTATAACAAATAAATTTTAATTTCCTCCGTTATGTTGGTTGCAAATGATGCTAGGGGTATTACAAGTTTTAATACATAAACCTTAGAAACTGGTGTGTCACTTTTAAACACAAAACAGAAAGAAAATTGAGAAATATTTTTATTATGTTGTTGATGACATCACTCGCATTAATTATCATGTAAGGTTGTAAGCCATTTATGGTATAATTGGTAGTAGCTTTAACATTTTTCTATTGGTTATTGGATTATGAACTCTTTTATTGATGTAAATGAATATACCTGAAGGGCTTGACAAACAAATAAAGTTTGATCCAGCTGAACTACTCTCCAATGTTTGTAGTGCTGGGTTAAAAATTCCAGAGCCTATTTGAGTAGTGTCCATGGTTGTTCCAGTGTTCCATGTTATATAGCATGTCTGGGCCTGAATAGTAGTCTTATCTTATTAGCCATAGACATGAATCTTTCGGATTTCCTAAGGTAGAGCTGATCCTCCTAGTTAAGGTCTATTATGTTAGATGTTGTCTCTATTTTAGATTATACTTATTGTAGTCACACGCATTTCTGCAAGTTCCCTCAAGTATTTTTGCCCTTCACTTTGAACAACTATTGAGATGAATCTAGAAGATGCTAGTACAACTTTGTTTCTGCAAAAAGATGCCTTTTTTTTTTTTTTTAAATCTTATTTCTAAATCTAAATCATCAGCTTGTTTTTCTTCGCATCAAAGATGACATCTTAATAGGCCTTCAAAGGCCATTCCTTAGAGAATTAAGCATTCTTTGGATTCTGTTTCCAGGTTCACTATATAATTCATTTATTGTAGTTATAATTTAACTGTTACATGGTGTGCTTACAGATTTCTGGAGAGTTTGATGAGCCCAGATGTTGAATATACTGTGGCTATCACAGCCTTTTGGGCCATTGAAGCTGTTTATCAAGCAAGCTTTGCCCTCTGCCTGGAGGATGGCTCCAAGACCCCTGCTGAGCTAAGGGAGACTTGCCAAAGATGGGGCAACGATGGTTTCGGTCAGTATTGTAATTCTCTTCAGAAAATTGCTAATAGGCGTCTAGGGAAGACACCTGATGATGTGCTCACGAAAGCTGAAGTAACTTTACTACGTGTTTTGGAACATGAAGTTGAATTTTGGAACATGAGCCATGGGGCTGCTTGATCAGCCTCAGCTTCAGAAACCTCACATTATGTAGTGAGCTGGCTGCTGGTGGACTATATTGCACCGAGTAAGAGTATAAAATGCTAAGAAAATATAGTATAGTACAGTATTTCCTCAATCTTTGCTCTTTAGGATCTATCAAAACATGTATATTTTGGTCCTTCCTCAGCTTTTCCGTTTTGCCTCATCACCTTGGTGTGGAATGGAACATAGGCAGTAGTTAGTATGTACTGAATCTTGGATTCCATGGCTAAGGCTTACTTTGGCGGATTTTAGGTGAGGGTGGAGGAGTAGGATAGGGGTGAGTGTAAGATAGAACCTTAGGATTCTAGGGAAATTTTTGCATATAATAAGGGTGGTGCCCTCGTGCTCTGGAACTCCTTAACTTCGATTGAACAAAAAAGGTTAAATCTTGTGAAACAGTAGTGTAGGTGAAACCCAGCAGCCTGCCCAGAGTTTTATCTTCTCTAGTCCTGGAAGGAAGCCCATTTCATTCCCCTTGAGAATGCTCTCTTATTTTATTTATTTATTTTTTCCTTTCACATTTCTCATAAAAAAAATAAGGGAATTCCTATTTATTCAACTAGTACTGATTGAAATGCGAAAGGCATATGTAAATTAGTACAACTATTGGTAGAAGCGCCCCTTTAATATGATGAGAAGAAGAGGGGCCGCCCTCTTTTTCTTTTCCGCACCAATCCTTATTTACTACTATATATTTTTTTGGGTGTGTAGCTCAGTTGGTGTAGATTGATCATCCTAGATAGACAACTGCTTGGAGGGTCTCTACAAGTCTATATATTCTTTGATTTTGTTCAAAGGCGAGTAGGGGTTCTCCTCTATTTGGTGCACTCCCGCTTCTTCATACCCAGAATAAGTTTGAGCTGCTCCAAAGGGACAATTTTTTGCTGCCAGATGAAGGTCTTACGTCGGCTAAGAAGCCAATGGTATGGTCAAGTGATTAGGGTGTGCATTTAACCCATGACTCAGGTCAATTTTTCATTGGTTAATGGGTTGTGTTTTAATTTTATTTCCAAGCTTGGATCGGGTCAATTATCTATACTACTAATAACAGGGTTCTATGTTTGAGTTTCATCATTTTGAGTACTAAAATATCATCACACAAATTCTTAAACTCTCTAAAATACCCCTACCCCTATCATTTAGTTAAATAATTTTAAATTTAAAAACACAAATTGCTTAAAAGAGTAATTTACTAAATTTTAAAAAGTTCCTAAGTTTTAGGCCTCTTTCTTTCTCTTCTGTACTCTAAATTACCATATTTTAAATTCATATTTTCAAACTTTTATCAAGTCACGCGTAAAGAAAGATCCTAAGAATTAGGATACTATACACTATACCCAAAAAAAAAAAAANTATGTACTGAATATATACATGCTTATGCTGCTTATAATTAATCTGGTAGAGCATATGGACAAGCAGCGAGTTTGAAGTTAATGCTTTAAGTGTAGCATTATGTGCTCTTACTTTTATAAGTTAATGAAAAGGACTATACAACCTGCTCCTGTATAGTTGCATTTTACTGGAGAGATACCAGCGCTACCAATATGATAACTTTCAAATTCAGAGAAACCCTGGAATTAAAAATGGGCAATCCTGAGCCAAATCTTATTTTACGAAAACAAATAAGGGTTCAAAAGAACGAGAATAAGGGTTCAAAAGAAAGCGAGAATAAAAAAAGGATAGGTGCAAGGACTAATGGAAGCTGTTCTAACAAGTGGGGTTGACTTCTTTACGTTATTACATTTGTGGAAGAGGCAAATTTAGACATCCAACGTCAGCTACGAGTTCGCACCCCTACCAACGGCTGCCTTTGCTAACCTTGCCTTCTTCAATGATTTCATGGATGTAATGAAATTGAACCGCAATATGTCTTGTCCTCTTGTGAGAAATCGTGTTCTTGGCCAAATAACACACATGCTATGGCTGATCTTTCCCAAGGGCTCACATCGATGGGAAGTTTTGGCACCTTGATGTCGGCTCTTTGCCACTGGGCTGTAGTATGTTCCAAGGGTTAGGCTGTTCGCCCATTAAAGCGGTATGAGTTGGGTTCAAAACGTCGTGAGACATTTCAGTCCATATCTGGTGTGGATTTTACCAGAATCTTCTTCCATAATGGTACAAAACAATAGTCTCATTGACTAGATACACAAATCACTTTAAATACAAGAAGCTGAGCGGGTAAATTGGTCCAAGTGGAGAGAAAAAAAAGGATTGAACTTAACTTAATAGTATGGAAATGCATTCATTTCCTTTGCATTGACCCGATTTATATATATAATACTATTGGAGTGAAACAAGCGATCTAAAGAAGAACAGGGGCTAGACTCTATTAGTAACAAGTAAATCTTTTGTATGCAAAAGAAGTCTCGATATGTGTATATATATATATATATATATATATTTTTTTTTGGGAAAGAAAAGGCTATCGCAAGGTTTGAGATGACCTAGAAAGCGGGAAAGAGAGGTGAAAATGAAGAACTTAAGGAAGGTTTCTCTCTACCTCACAAGCTCTTGGATTCCATGGCTAAGGCTTACTTTGGCGGATTTTAGGTGAGGGTGGAGGAGTAGGATAGGGGTGAGTGTAAGATAGAACCTTAGGATTCTAGGGAATTTTTGCATATAATAAGGGTGGTGCCCTCGTGCTCTGGAACTCTTAACTTCGATTGAACAAAAAAGGTTAAATCTTGTGAAACAGTAGTGTAGGTGAAACCCAGCAGCCTGCCCAGAGTTTTATCTTCTCTAGTCCTGGAAGGAAGCCCATTTCATTCCCTTGAGAATGCACCAAAAAAAAAAAAAAATTTAAAATTTAAAAAGAGCCTCATCACACAGAAGTTCTTAAACTCTCTAAAATACCTTATCTTTTAGTTAAATAATTTTGAATTAAAAAACACAAATCGGTTAAAAAAGTAATTTACTATTTTTTAAAAAGTTCTTAAGTTTTAGGCCTTTTTCTTTCTCTTCTTCAATTTGAATTACCACTTTTTATTTTAAATTCAAAATTTCAATTATCAACTCACACGTAAAGAAAGATCCAAAAAATTAGTACACTATCTCTATCTCACTAATACTAAACCCAAAATAATCTCAATTACCGCTTTTTATTTTAAATTCAAAATTTCAAACTTTTATCAACTCACATGTAAACAAAAATCCTAAAAATTAGAACACTAGCTCAATTTTACTAATACTAAACCCAAAATTAAAAATTAAAAAGTGCCTCATCGCATGCATTTTTTTTCTTTCTCTTCTCCAATTTGGATTACCATTTTTTATTTTAAATTAAAAATTCCAAACTTTTATCAAGTCACACGTAGAGAAAGACTTCTTAGAACACTATCTATATCTCACTTTTAAACATTATGATACTAAACCTAAAATAAAAAAGAGCCTCATCGCATGCGCAAAGCATGTGTGATGAAGTTACTTTAACTTAAATAATTTGATCTAACCTACATTATTAATAATTTAATTTAAGAAAATCACATTTCAATAATTTAATTTAAGAAAAACACATTTTAAATCCTTGACTATTAATTTGTTATTTTTAAAAACTTATGGTTTAATTTATTACTTTTGAAATTACAAGTTTAATTTATTATTTTTTTAAAACCTTATTAATTAATTTTTTACTTAGGTCTAATTTACACTCATAAAATAAAATATATGAATGTTAAATTTGTTAGTTTAATATATTTTAGATTGTGGGATTCAGTTTATTTTTGTTAATTTTATATGGGTTTTTGAGACTTAGTGTGTGTTTGGGTTAGGATTAAAAATTAAAATTATTTCACTATTCATCTTATTTTTGCTACTATTCATAGGTCCCACTACACTTTTTGGTACTATTTATGGGCTCTATTGTACTATTTCAACTAATTTTTATCTTTATCTACGGTACTTTCAACAATAACTTTTCAATTTCAGCAAAATAAGCGGTATCCAAACATACTCTTAATTAGTTTGAAATTAAAATATTAGTCCCACTTGTATAATGGTAATTATTTATTGAATAATTTTTGTAAATAGTTGGCTTAGATTGGGTTTGACAATTTTACAAACGATAGGGTAGGATTGGATAATACCTCAAACTCAACCCAATCAAATGCCTGTTTGACAACCCGTTTGTGGTTTGGGTAAAAGAGATTGTCAATTGAAAAACCCGTTTGAAATTCAATCAAGAAGGCAATTCAATTAGATAGCATGTAATATAACAAAGAACTTTTTTTTTATTTTTTTTATTTTTTTTTTTATGAAGTAATATAACAAAGAACTAATCAGATTTGTTCGAACTAGAATTATTTTCAAACACACCCGTAAGACCCTTTAATAGGAGAAATAACCTAACTATGATTACCAACTAAAGGCACTACCAAACTTGGCTTTTGAGTAGAGTATGTAGTATCCATTTGTGTTAAAAGTTAAAACTGTTTTTCTTATCCTGTGTGTTTGTTTCTAGGAAAAAAAAAAAAAACAAAAACAAAAACAAAAAAAAAAAAAAAAAAAAAAAAAAAACAAACAAACAAACAAAAAAACAAACAAACTAACTAAAGACACTGCCAAATGGAATTAAAATACTAAAATCAGACACTATAAACCACCAACTTATAAACATTCCAACAGATTTTATCCGCATGAATACAAATACAAATGTCAACCAATCCTATTCCACAGAGAGATCAAATTTCTGACTAAACTAAAGCCTAAGTATTCCTGCAGATGCTAGGGCAGGCCCAAAATTTTGATTGGGAATAGGAACATGCCAAGGATTAAACATTGGTTCTGCTGGAGTTCTCTCAGGTTTATTGTATGAGATCCCAAGGTTTTTCATCAACAAATGCAAGCTATTCAAATACTGAACCAATCTCAATTTTTCAGTCCTCATCAGAACATTGTTCTCTGACTCCAATGCATGCCATTCTCTCTCTGACTGCTCTAACTTCTTCTCTTTCTCCTCTATGTCCTTCAACAGCCAGCCCTTTTCCAAGGCCAAATCCTCCAGCTTCCTTTGCTTCTTTACCCGTGACCGCTTCGCGGATTCTCTGTTTGATTGCAATCTCTTCCTTTTCTTCTCGTCCAAGAATGCACGTATTGCATCAGCTTCAGACACTAAACTCACTGCCTGAATCGATTGCATTTGTTTCCCCTTTGATGGATTCATAGGTTTAGTTAAAGACAAAGTGAATGAAAGTTTAACAGAAAACGTATATAACCAACAAAATAAAATTACTGACACCGAATGCAAGAGAAGGATATAAATAACGTAGTTCATATATACTTCACACATCACAACTCAAGGGAAAGTTGATCACTTGTTCTAGCGAGTCAGAATCGCTTAGAACAAAGAAAATTTGACCCTACACAATGCTAAGAAAGTATGAACGTGCAATTCAACCTTAAAAAAGCAGGGGAACAAGTACTTGGATCTCAAGGAAGAGTTCTAGAAGCCTATAACATAGGAACAAAGGGAATATTTAGTAAACAAGGATGTCTTATCCTATCAGTATTATGATTTTTTATTGGATTAGGATTTTTTTTTTTTTTTTTAAATTAAAAAAGTTTGTATTCTTTCCGGTCGGTGCAGTAAAAGATTAGTTTTTGACAGCTAGTTGTAGACTTTTCTTTAAGTAATTTTTGGCTAATATAGTAGTATAAACCAAAATATTCTATCTCCCATTCTTCTCAAAAAATAAAAATAAAAATAAAAATAAATAAAACCTCTACTATTTCCTAGAGGAGATGTGAAAACTTGTAAGTCGTGATGATCCTATTTGAAGGGTATATAGCCGTGTTGGACAGCAATTAATTTGACATTAGCTTTAAACTTAGAATGATCGCCACCTCGTTTTGACTTTTGATACAAAAATTATTACATACACCCGGTTTACTGGACTTTGGTTGTATGAGATTTACTTCTATGTGAAAGGAATGAGTAATAATTCAAGTTTTAAAAGGCAATGTATCTAGAGCAAGAGAGATGCTAAGTTCATAATAAAAATTTATAACAATTTCACAATAATATACAATTTGTCTTTTCTCAAAAAAAAAAAAAAAATATATATATATATATATATATACAATTTTTCTAACACCATCACACATGGTCATTAAAAAAAAATTAATTGTAAATTTTGGTATAACAATTTCACAATAATATACAATTTTTCTAACACCTCACACATGATCATTTAAAAAAAAAATTAATTGTAAATTATGGTTGACAAATTGGATGCCATGAAATTGTTGTAGATTTTTATTGTGACCCTAACTTTATTGGAAGAACAAATATTTTAACTCTCAACACCACACAATATATAGAAACAAATTGATTGGGTTTGTTGGTATTAATTAAAATTTTCCCCCTTTATTAAGAGCAAGACAAGCGGTGCAATAGGAAACCTACAATTGTAAGGATATAATTTTTCTTTTATTTGAGATAGAAATTATACTCTAACATAATCTAAGTATATGTATATGAAACTCTTTCATTGAGACTTGAACCATGTCCCCTATCATCCCCACCGAACAAGAACTTACATTTGTAAAGTGATCATCATGCCAAAAGTATACAATGATTATTGTAAGAATATAATTGATTTTGAAATCTACAAATTAAAATTCAAAGTATAAAATATTTTAGGACCTATTTGGTAAGAGGATTTAAATATAATTTTTTGTTTTGCAAACCATAAAATAGTGGGTCCCACACTTAAATATATTTTTTGATAGATATTCTCTAAATATAGTTTTCAAAAAATTGTATCTTATTTACCTTATTCAAAACATGATTTTGAAAACCGTTGAGAGGATGTTTTCAAGATACAACAACTGTTTTTAATGACAAGCAGTAAATAAATAAAAAACAATGGACCCTACAAATTTGTCCAAACTCTTCTATCTCTTAAATTAAGGAGTTTATCATTATCAACAAAAAAAATTCTTACACTTCAAATTTGAAACTTATCATTATATATTAAAAAAAAGTACATAATCTCTATTTCCTTATCATTATTCCAAAAAAGAAAAAAGAAAAAAGTAATCTACAGATTCTACAGGTTACTTTTTGTAAACTTTTTTTTTTAAATCTCAAAAATAAAAATGGTTTCCCAATCTTTTTTTTTTTTAGTATTTTGAAAATTGTTCTTAAAAGTGGGAGCCAAACACGTATAAAGTAAAATTTATTATCTAAAAACCAGATTCAATTTAAATTTTTTGAAAATTGTTTTTATACTATTTTGAAAACAAAAACAAAAATCCTCCCACGAAACAGACCATTAATATCCTAAAATTACATAAATTTAAGGGCATATTTGAAAAGAGAATTTAAATACAATTATTTTTTTTAATTTTTTTTTTATATAACAGGAATTTGAAAACAACCAAGATGATGTTTTCTAGAATTGCATAATTATAAATAAATGGAAAACAATAAATGATACAGATTTGTCCAAACTCTTCTATCACTTAAATTAAGGAGTTTATCTTTATCACACAAAAAGTTCTTACATTTCAATTTGAAGCTTATCAATTATCATTATAAAAAAAAAATAATAATAGGAGAGAGAGAGAGAGAGAGAATGGTTCATAGTTCTATTCCCTCACTTCAATTTTGAAACTTATCATTACCAAAAAAAAAAAAAAAAGTAATTTCAAACCCCAAATTTCAAACACCCATTTTCATTATCTTAGTGAAACTAAATCATTTTTAAGTACCACATATAGAGAATGTGATAAAATAAAGAAAAATTGGCTAAAAATACTTCCATTTATCAATATTTAATTGACTTTAGTTAGCCTTACACACACACACACATATAAACACTCTTAACTCATAGTTGACTTTTACTTTTATCGTCGTGTCTCATATCAATACCACACTAAATATTAGTAAAAAACTAAAATGAAACTAAAACTTATCATTACCAAAAAAAAAAAAAGTAATTTCAAACCCCAAATTTCAAACACCCATTTTCATTATCTTAGTGAAACTAAATCATTTTTAAGTACCACATATAGAGAATGTGATAAAATAAAGAAAAATTGGCTAAAAATACTTCCATTTATCAATATTTAATTGACTTTAGTTAGCCTTACACACACACACATATAAACACTCTTAACTCATAGTTGACTTTTACTTTTATTGTCGTGTCTCATATCGATACCACACTAAATATTAGTAAAAAACTAAAATGAAACTTATAAATTATGAGTTCTAAACATAATATAAAAAAACCAACTAATCTCATCAATAATTAATTAGAAAGTTTCTTTCTATTTTTCTTTAGTTTTAAGACAAAATACGTTTATGGATTTCTCATACCAAAATCCCAAAAACTCAAAGCCAATTAGAGCATTTACAAAAATGAAAACATATTACCTTAACATCAAAATCATATGTCGTCGTTACACAATGAAAAACACAAGCTCTCTTCCCTGGTTATAGTCAACTCATATAAGTTAAGATCAGATGGGATGACAATGTTGGAGTTAGGAAGTTGTCATTAAAGGGTTGCAAGTAATGACATTGTTCTTAGCTTGAGTGTATATGAGATGGGATGACATGAAGGGTTGTGAACATGTGTATGTAAAGGAGTAGAAGTGCAAGAGGGAAAAAGGGTAAAGGAAAATATCAAGTGTTTTGTATATGTGAAAGAGAAAAAGTCTTGAAACATTGAATTAAATGAAACAAAGAGTCCTTAGTTTTTTATTGAAAAAGTCTTGAAACACTAAACCAAAGGAAACATATAGTTTTACATAGAATCCTTATTCTTTAATTGGAAAGGTCCTAAACATTGAATCAAAGAACCAAAAAGTCACTATTTTTTCAATTAGTTCTTTTGATAAATTCCCTTGTCGAAAAGTGTGCCACATAGTATAAGAGCATGCTTTACAATCATCATATATAGAGCTACAATTAATATTTTTGCTTGGGATCAACCACCAATTTCTATTGCATGACATTAAAGCCTTACTAAAAATTTTGAATTTGATTGTGCATTGGATATTTGGCTTGATCACATCACATTTGATATGTTTTACATATTCGGGAGAAAGAATGACTTTGATGTGAATTTTATTTTTCCCTTTCTTTTTTACTTTGATTTGTACTTTTGTTGAGTTTTATTAATTTTTTCAGATATGTTTTTCGGTGTTTCTGATTGTAGGGTAGAAAAAATTGGGTTTGAGAAAGTTTGCTTAAAACTAAAAGAATAATTTCCAAATTATATATACTTTTTAATGATACACAAAATGTTATAAATAACTGTAGGGTCTGTTTTTGTAGCCCAAGCCCAAAGGATATGGGTTAAAGGCCCAATGAACCCAGAACAGTGAATTTGTAGAGAGTGGGTGAAAGAGCTGGGTTGGATATGAAGCACAGAACAGTTGGCAAGGTTACATGCAGTGATGATAACATGAACATGAGCTAAAGCTTGAACAATTCCATGAATGAATGTCCGAAGAGATGTTTTATTAAGTGAGCAGTGATTACAGCATTCAGAGCTATAGTAAGGCTTTTCTCTCCCTTTTTTCCGTCCCCCCTTTATCAGGGACCTTTCTTCTTTATATAGCATCCCTTCCTATCATCTCCATCGTCCACCTGTTCTTCATCCGCGCATCTACTCGAGTGCATGTCACGTCATGTGTCTACTTTAGTTCTTTGTGAGTGGTGGTAGCTGAGGTTGCACTGTTCAGGGGTCTTCTCCACATAAATGCGGCCAGAAAAGCTGTTGCAGCGCATTAAATGCGGTGGTAGCAGCTTTTCCTTTAGATATTTTTCTCTAGTTTTGATCATCTCTGGATCCACTCAGAACTTATCATTATCATTGAGATTGTTAGGAAGGTTATTCGGGTCTTCCTCACGTTTGTTTGATCAAGGCTATTTGTGGCCGAGGAGTAGGACGTCCTCGGACAAGCAGTGACCTCTTCGGACGGCATTCCCCCTTTACTTCTGGGCCTCCTGCTTTCAGATGGGCCGTTCCAGCCACCTATTGCTCATCGGAAATATAACAGTCCTTAACAGGGCGCCCCGGGCCCATTAAGCAGCTCTGGGCTTTTACCCCCCCACAATAACTTATATTAAAAAATATATATTTTTGCTAACTTACCTTTTACATTTCTGAGAAAATTTGTATTTTTTTTCATTTTAGTACGATAGAAATGATATACATTACATTTGTTATTATTTCTATAATAAATAATTTTTTTTAAAGAAATACATTACTCTTTATTAAATTAGTCCAACCAAAAAAAAAAAATTAATGAGACCATCACGCACAATAGTATATAACAATACCAATGAAAAAGATTAAGAGAGAGAGCTTTATTTTTTCTTCCTCATCCGCTTTGTTATATCATATTATTGGTGTAGAAAGTAGAGAGCTCCTGGTGTAGAAAGTAGAAACCGATTGAATAAAGTTTAAACTTTAAAGTGTAAATAAACGTGGTCGGTAGATTGGTTAATTGGTAGAGGAGATTTCACCAAAGAAGGAAAATATAAAGGAGAAAAAAAAAATATATATATATATATATATGGAATATAAACCTTCTGTCTCGTTTATAGTATTTATGTTTCGTCAATCACAACTTATGATGGGTCTGGACTTTTATGTGATTCAAAAATACTCTCATTAATGAATAGTAACTTCATTTAGAAATAGAGTCATAAATATTAAATAATAAATTTCATTTTGAATTCAAAAAGTGAACTCCTAGAATTTAAGATTTTTTCCCTTCACCTTCAAAAAAGAAATTGCAATTATTGCTTATTTCTAAAGTTTATCATTTTAAAAAAAAGAGAGAGAGAGAGAGAGAGAGAGAGAGAGAGAGAGAGAGAGAGAGAGAGAGAGAGAGAGAGAGAGAGAATAATCACCTTTATTGGGAAATAATGTGAGAGAAATAGCACATTTATATAAAAGAAAATGAATACAATAATATTCAAAAGAAAATGTATAGTTGTGAATACCAAATTATCCAAAATTTAATCGATATATTTGGAAATTTTATTTGGTATGCAGCAATAGCAATGAAAATCCTCTAGGTAGCACAAGTGGAAACTCTAGTTTCAAACAAGAACAAAGTTTAGCTACAAAATTAGTTATAGGCTAAAACTAAAATTTTACTCAATATTTTTTTATTGGACGTAAATTTTGACAAATCCACCATTGGAGGCCTCCATGCTTGCAAAATTTTTAGAAAATTAAAGATAAATAGTTATGTCATCAATGAATTGATTAAATTGCAAGTTTTTGTAATTTAAAATTATGCATAAAATATAAGTTTATAGATCATATAGTAATTTGACACAAAATTTGACATATATATTAAGAGCGTAAAGAACATGCAATTCAACAATTAAATTTTCAAAATATGTAGTAATGTTTATTTTATTGAATAAAGTTGTAGCTTTAAGGCTACAACCAATTTTGTAGTTAAAGTTTATCCTTTAAACAATAAAGCCATAATAAACCAACTTGCACATCGTCTTAACAAAGCATATGACTCCTAATTGAGATCACTTGGAAATATAAGGGAAACTGGAGCAAAACAGGGGAAGTGCTTGGATGAAGCCGCCTGATCAATGGGCAAAGCTTTTTGATGCGTCATGTGATCAAAATAATGTAGGCTTGGTTGCAGTTCTCAAAGATATGTGCAACTAATTTAACAAGTGTCATTTAAGCCTAACAAGGAGAGACATGTGGAAGAGGTAGACATAAACATGGAAATCTTAGGTATAAATAAGAGTCTTATTTCCTAAAAAGAGAGACCACATTAATCTAAAGGTCCAGTCTTAAGTTATTTAAAATTTAATTTTTTTTGATAATATGTGGTATGTTATGACTAGAGCAGCATCATATTGATATGGATCCATTGCTTAATACATTTTTAGTATACACCAATTATAAAATATCATATTGGTGGCTGTGAAAAATATTGGATTCATGGAACACTTTTATTGAATCAGCTAAGTCGATGCATGATTGTGTAAGGATTAAATTGTTATAGAAATGTTAGGATCTCCCAAGCACAACGTTGTGGCTGTAGTTTAGTGGTAAGAATTCCACGTTGTGGCCGTGGAGACCTGGGTAGACATGGCAAAATGGGTCAGAATTTTCTGACCCGACCCAAAAAATACCCGACCCAAACCCCATTTTTTTGACCCGAAGCAAAAACAGGTTGACCCGTGACCCAACCCGCAACCCGACCCGAACCCGAACCATTTTTTTAAAACTTTTTTTTTTGGGTAAAAAAAATTGTAAAACTAAGACAATATTTGTTTAATTGTTTATTGTGAACTTTAAGGAAACAATTGATACATTTACATAACTATATGCAAATTAATTGAAAGATAAATGATTGAACATTCTGTAATGAGTAAATATTTTAGATATCAAATAGCAAAGTACATGTCAAGATAATCTGGTTACAGTAGAGTTAAAAACATAGATTTAAAATTGTAGACATGTGAGAAATATTCACCAATGTGAAAATAGTGAAGCTAAAGTATCAAATTAGCATAAATTATAAATACTTAGGCCTATTTTTTAATAATTTATGTCCAAAATAAATGGTTTTTCAAAATAAATTATGATATTTCCTAGAGCGTGTGTTACTTAACAATAATATGATATTTATAAAAGAGACCATGTATAAATAAGTAAGCAATCAAATTTTAAAGTATATCTCAAATTGAAATAGAGTGCCAACCACAATTGATAATAGATTATAAAATTAATTTTCAAGATTGCAAATTTCTTATATATTTTTATTCTTTATCAAATGAGTTATGTAATAAGTTATTTGTAATTTTGTTTTATATTTGGAATGTTGATATTATGTAGAAATAAAACTTGTGTATTTGTTTTACTTATCTTTGTGTTATTTTGTTTTAGATAGTAATGTTAGGATTTGTATAATTTTAAAATTGTTGAATAAGTATTAATAAGTTTAACTGAATTCATTCTTGATATAAGTGGTGAATTCAAAATAATGCATTTTACATCAAGTAATTTGTTGCATAACTTTCCAAATGACAGATACATGCTATTTTCTTTATTTAAAAAAAAAAAATTCATGTGAAAAAATACGGGTCAACCCGACCTGACTTGTAACCCAATAGACCCGAACTTGATTTTGACCGGCTTAAAATGACCCGTTTTGACCCGCAACTCGATTGACTCGACCCGAACCCGACCCGACCCGCCCGTTTTGCCATGTCTAGACCTGGGCTCGAATCCCAACAGTCACATTATTTTCTACTTTTGGGGTTTTCTAATTTCAAGAAAATCCCAGCAGCCACATTATTTATTTACTAAATTTTTTGATACTATGTGGTATGTTATGCCTACCCCTCATGCTATGTGATCTAACCATGTCAGTCAGGGAACAAACTTTTAGTACATTGGAATTACGTTTTTGCATTGGGGCTCTAGTGAACATGGGCATATATAGGGTAAAATTTCAACATATTTCGTCTGCTCAATAATAATTACTCTTTATTATCAGATTAAGATATTGTTGAGGGTCCTTTTTTGGAACCCGAATAGAAAGAAGGAAGCCCAACCTAGCAACACGGGCAGCAAAGAAATGGCAAGCATAGAGTAAAACCATTAAACCCAAGCGGCAGGAATAATGGATCACAGGTCTATAAAATAAATAAATGGGTATTGAGGAAGCAAATGGGCTCAGAAGAGCCCGGAAAGAGAGAAATAGCAAAATAGCAAACCCATGGGCAGTGTATGATGTAGAAAAGTAAGAATGGGCCGTAGCAGGCCCAAAGCAATGCAAGCAAAGAAAATAGAGGATTGAGGGTAGACCCACAAACCTCAAGAATGAGTATGAAGTAATTTGGCCGGGAAAGCCCAATGAAGTTAGCAAAAGATCATGGAAACACAAAGTTAGAAAAAGGGCCGAGGAAGCCTAAGACAAGCAAATGGACTGAGGATACCCAAGAGAAAACAAAAGGAGCACAAGAACCCATAAGTAAGAAAACTCATGGTCATGCTAAACCATTGGGGAAAGAATAAGCAGCAGGCTTAAAAAGGCCCGGCAAGATCATGTTAATACAGCAGGAATGACAAAGTAATATAGCAGGACGTGATGGCAATCAAGAAATAGGCTGGGAGAAATGTGAAGCCCAGTATCAAATGAAGCCCAGCCCCTAAGGGAGCAAGGAATTATAAAATAGCTCACATAAAAAGACAAGGAAGGGCGGTAGACTGTGCAAGCAAGTCTCAGACCACAGCAAACACACAGCAGGCAGATTTTGGACATACATGAAAAGGAAGCACGCGCAAGGCCCGGGCACCACCAGCCTGTACCCAGCCAATATGGGACATGGTATAGTCATGGGTCAAAGGTAAGGGGGGTATGGTTTGGTGGTGGGGAAAGGAGAAAAGACCTATTCTGCGGCTCCTGCTCGAGCTCTTTTGGGGAGTACATCCTACTGGGATGACAGACCACCCAAAAGAAGTAAGGTTGAGGGAGGAACCGTTAGGTGTATGTCTTGAGGGATAGAGAGAGAAAGCACCTACACCGTGGCAGGAAAGGGTGCCACGACAGACTAATAAATAAAACAACCTGCCTTTGTCTGGTAAAGGGGAGTGGCACACAGACGAACCCTTAGTGGTCGGTAAGTACACCTAAACCAGACAAAGGTGGTTAAGGGGTAAAGTAGTAAAATTTGGTCACGGCAGGCACTATAAGAAGACCCTTGTCGTGCCCAGAAACAGGATCAAAAAATAGAGGAAGATCACGAAATAAAAAAAGAAGGAAAGTAAAAACAAGGAAAAGGAAAAAGATAAGAGAGAAAACAGAAAACAAAGAGAGTTAACACATTGGGCATGCACCAATAGGTCGATTTCCCTCTCTCCTTCTCAAAATCCTACTTTCTTCTAGAAAAGTTTAAAAAAAAAAAAAAAAAGGATTCCTTTGGGCACTAACCATTCAGGTACGATTCCCTCAAAGTCATTAATCCCCACGACAGGATCTTTCTTAGGAGATTAGTTGCATTGAGAGGAAGCGTTCTTACTCTTTGGTCTTTTGCTGCTACGAACCAAACTTGACTTGATTCATATTTATTCTTGATTAACTCATATTATCACTTACTCTTTTATTTCTTTGTAAAAGTCATTGTTATCACTGAGATTATGTTTCATAAGTAGGGATTGTTCGGTCGTTCTCTATTAAAAAAATTAGTGGACTCTATTTTGTTATTATATCTGTCTGCCATAACTCATTTGAAATAGCTCTGCCTATAGTAAGTACACTCCTGGCAGACGAGATATAGTTTGTGCACAAGCCGGCCCAAATTGAGTTGCAGTTGGACCGATCTCAACTCTCTTGCTCAAAATTCTTGGGCTCATGACCGCAAGAGGCAGCCCAGCCCAACACACAGCACAAAAAAGGCCGCTACATTAAATTGGTGACTTCACTAGGGAGTTGAGAAACAAATTAGGGACAAGAGCCCCCACAAACAAATGCCTCCAAAGTCCAGGACAACACGAAACATGAGCGTCGTGCCCTCATAAGCAGAATCTAGACCAACGACGCCCCACTAACAGCAGCCTAACCAGGCGAAAGGTGCCAACGGAATCGGGGCTGGACCCCAACCTCCTCCAAGAATCCCCACAGACAATGCCAACGCCTTTGTTGAGGTGTTGCATGCTCTGCAGCACTCACAACAGCAAACGATGGAAGAAATCCGCCAACTAAAGATAGACAAAACAAAGGAAAAAGGAAGCCAGCATGATCCAGAACATGCGGCAGCCAAAAAAGAGACACCAGCAGGAGGTGTCCCATAGAACGCAGATCAACGTTTTATTATTATGGCTGAAGTAGCAGCTTTCTTGGAGCAAGAGAGAGCCAGAGGACCCAAGGAGAGGTTCTATGCATGAAGGCCTCCATACCTACTAAGAGTGCTTAGTAAACCATACCCCGAGAGGTATAAGTCACGAGCTTTTGCGCAATATGATGGCAGGAAAGGAAGTGCTGTTGAGCATGTGAGCAAGTTCATTGATACTCTTGGCCCTTACGCAGCAGACGAAGACTTATGTCTTCAAGAATTTTCTAAATCACTGCGTGACCGGGCTTACACCTGGTACATTGGCTTAAAGCCAGGATCGATCCCAACATGGGATGATATGATTGATGTATTTTGTACCAAATACTTCCATAGAGAAGAAACGGTAACACTTGCAACACTACAAGCGACCAAACAGAGGAATTGTGAAGACTTGATGGAGTACATCAAGAGATTCAGGGATATAGCACTTGACTGCTATGACCATTGCGAAGAAAGGACACTGGTAGAGATGTGTATGACGAATATGATCAGGGAGTACAGGGCAGTCCTAGAGAACTTAGAGATCTCCCAGTTCGCACAGTTATTGCAAAAGGCAAGAAAAACTACCCAGTCCGTAAAGTTGAGCACGGACAAAAGAAGTGCCCTACAAGCCATGGCAGTGTCTACTGGTGATTGAAGAAGGAAGACCAACGGGAGAGAGTACGATACTCCCCCGCCAATACCATGCACTTTAAAGGAGCTAGATGTACTGCTAGACAGGTAGATAGTAGATGGGATCTTCAAACCTAACCAAGTTTCTAGGAAGCCCACGAGGAGGAGTGGAGGGACTTACGTTTTTGTCATTTACACAATTACTGCAACATCCTATCGCAGAATGTTGGGCGCTCTGTAGACTAGTGCACTGCAGGATTAAAGAAGGGACTTTAAAACCGTCCCAGTAGGAAGTCCAAAGAAATCCACTCCCAAACCACAAAGGTAAGGGTGTAGCAGTGGTGGTAATTTGCATGGACTTGGGAGAGGACGAAGAATAAAACTTAGCCTTGCCTGCAGCGGCCATTACCACTTTACAACAAAGCTCCAAGTTTAAAAATTTGTTCATCACAGCAAAGGAAAGAAAGGTAGCCACGGAGATTTTGATGAGCATTGCCTCTGGTGCAGGAGTAGAATGTCTATCGGCAGAAATCCTAGATGATAGGGCTTTCTTACAAGAGTCAACTAAAATCACTTTTAGTGATGAAGATATGGAGGTGGGACATCTAGATCACAGGAGACCCTTATACTTAGCGGCGTCCATAAATCAAATCCTCATAAAGAGAGCCTTGGTAGTTACAGGTGCTTCTATGAATCTCATTTTATTAAGCACTTTACAAGCGGCAGGAATTTCAGAAAGAAAGATTCAGGGGTTCCCAATGGAAGTGACAGGTTTTGGCGAAAGGGGCGAGTATACCGCAGGCCATATTCAGTTGTGGTTGAAAGTAGGCCCCATAGCTTCTTTAGCTCGGTTCCATGTGGTGAAAATAAAAGTATCCTATCATGTGCTTTTAGGAAGGCCATGGTTGCACAAACACCAATTGCTCCCATCCATCTATCACCAATGCGTGAAAGGAAGATTGAATGGCAGAATGATACGCATAGCCGCAAACCCCTCTCCATTCGAGTAGTCAGAGGCCCATTTAGTAGAAACTATGTTCTATAACCAATGAGCTCCATCTGGGGAAAGTTAAGTATCAAAACCACGAGGTACCTTCATGCCTAAGTGGAAAGACATCCAAGATGATCCAGAGCCTGATCTGAGGGAATTATGGGTAAGAAAGAGGAAAAGGAGGGAAGCGCCCACCGCAGAATCAGATGACACAACCCAATGCGTCAGGGTTCGAGGGCCTGATGGCAGGATCATGTACAAATTATGAAGGCACGCGAGGCCCACTAGTGAGATACAAGCGAGCCCCACCCAAGAATGGTAGCACAGGAAGTTGGCATGTTGCATAGCTCAAGAAAGTTTGAAAAAAGAAGAAGAAAATGATGAGGAAATTGTGGCAAAAAAAGATGCGCATGTTGTGGCAAAGAAGGAATTGGAGGAAGTTGACTTGGGGTCTGGTTTGCAAGTATTGAGGCCTATTTCAATCAATGCAAGTCTGAATGAAAAAGAAAAGTCAGAGTTAATATTGTTGTTGAAAGAATTCAAAAACGTCTTCGCATGGGACTACAGTGAAATGCCAAGGTTAGACCCGGGGCTAGTTGCACATATGTTAAATGTAGACCTGCAGGTCAGGCTCATGGCCTAGCCTGCCAAGATATTTCACACAAAAATAGAAAGGCAAATAGTCAAAGAAGTACATAAATTGCTGGCTGCAAGATTCATCAAGCCTATTCAACGTCCCCGCTAGCTATCCATCATAGTACTAGTAAAGAAGAAGAATGGCCAAATAAGATATTGTGTAGATTTCAGAAATCTCAACAAAGCATGCCCGAAAAACGAGTTCCCATTGCCAAATATGGATTTACTAATAGATTCTGCGGCAAGAAGTGTCATGTTCTCATTCATGGATGGTTTCAATGGGTACAACCAGATTAGAATGGCACCAAAGGATGCAAAGAAGACTGCTTTTAGAACACCTATGGGCAATTTCTACTACACCGTGATGCCCTTCAGGTTGAAAAACACAGGTGCAACTTATCAACAAGTGATGACGGCCATACTTCACGATATGATACATCAGGAGTTAGAAGACTATGTGGACAACATAGTGGTTAAGTCAAGAAGGAGAGAAGAGCACTTCTATGTGTTGAAAAGGGTATTTGAAAGATGCAGAGCCTTTAAATTGAGAATGATTCCTCTCAAATGCGCATTTGGAGTATCCTCTAGGAAATTCTTGGGTTTCCTGGTTCAGAGTAAAGGAATAGATGTAGACCCAGCCAAAGCCACGGCCATAGCAACTATGAGGCCTCTAGCCATGGTAAAGGAACTAAAGAGCTTCTTGGGAAAAGTCTCGTATATTCGGAGATTCATCTCTATGTTGGCATCAATCACTTCGGCTTTCACCAAGTTGCTCAGGAAATGGCAAAATTTTGAATGGGGAGATGCACAACAGATGGCTTTCAAAAGGCTGTAGCAGATGGTAATGAACCTCCTCATGGTGCAGGCCCCAATCCACAAAAAATTATTGCTGCTTTACATGGCCACCAATTCGTATGCCATTGGTGCATTAATCACCCAAGAAGATGGAGGCGGTATTGAGCAGCCAGTGTACTACATCAGCCGCACCTTAAAAGATGCATAAACTCGTTACCCAAGGGCAGAAAGGGCATGTTTGGCTATTGTGTATGTCTCACAGAGGTTACGCCATTATTTCTTGGCCTACGAAGTATGGCTGATGACCAAGTCCCATGCCATTAAAGCTTTGTTACAACAACCAATCCTATCTAGTAGGATATCCTAATGGTTGTTATAGTTGTCACAGTACGACTTGAGGATGGGAACACCTAGGGCGGTGAAAAGCCAGGCTATAGCAGACTTATTGGCACAGTTTCCAGGAAAAGAAGAATTCTCGCTGGGCGATGAAGTTCCAAGGGAAGTAGCTATGGCAGAAGAGGTCAGAGAATAATGGGTAATGAAATATGATGAGTCTTTTACCACCCAGTCTAGAGGAGTAGAAGTAGTTTTGTACTATGAAGAAGATAAAGCAATAGCTCTATCGTTCAAGCTGGAATTTCCCTGTTCAAACAACACGGCAGAATACAAAGCTTACCTAATCGGGCTGGCCACGGCTCTTGAAATGGGAGTCAAGCATTTGAAGGTATTAGGTGATTCGAATTTAGTAGTCTGCCAAGCCAAAGGAAGCTTTTCCCTAAAAGAGCCCAGCTTAGCCCCGTACAGAGCAATGGCCTAAAAGATGGACGAAAAGTTTTTAACTTTTGAGATAGAACACGCTCCAAGGAACAAAAATCGGTTTGCTGATGCGTTGGCTGCACTAGGCTCACAAATAATGTTCAAAGGGGATAGCACCAGAGTAAAGATCAGTAAAAGGGAAGAATCCATAATTGAGATGTTGAAAGAAAAGTTCCAAGAGGAACACTACGAAGGGGATTGGCGGATCCCCATAAGGGACGCCTTGATGAAGGAAGAAGACGTCGTGGAGCTAAAGATACTAAAAGACTACGCTTTGGTAAGGGGAGAACTATACTGCAAGATGCCAAGTGGGGTCTTGTCCAGATGTATGGGGCAGAAGGAAGCCCAAAGAAAATTGAAGGAAATACATGACAAAACTTGCAGATCCTGCAGGGAGGTCAACCTTTACTGCAAACTTCAAAGGGCAGGCTTCTACTGGCCAAGCATGGGTAAAGAAGCAGACCAAGTCCAAACCCAGTGCAGGACCTGCCAACTCATGACAGACAGAGAGGAAAGTTATGCTGTGTTCATCAGCGAGGACTGGAGAAGCCCATTCACACAGTACTTGACAGAAGGTATCCTGCCACAAAAGCATAGTGAAAGATACAAGCTTAAGAGGTTGGCAACACGTTATTTTTTACATAATACAGTCCTTTTCAAAAAGAGGTATGATGGGGACCCTTTGAGATGTTTGGGCCCTAAAGAAGCAAGAGAAATGATAAAAGAAGTACATTCAGGAGAGTGTGGGGAACACTAAGGAAAGAAAAAGCTTTATAGATGCCTACTGCAAATGGGCTACTACTGGCTTACCATGAAGAAAGATGCGGCAGAATTTGTAAAAAAATGTCACAGTTGCCAAATACAAGCTAATTTGATTCACACCCATCCACAGAATTTACATAGCATGGTTACACCATGGCCCTTCCACACTTAGGGGCTTGACTTGGTTTGACCGGAGAACTCACGCATGGATACATATGGATACTAGTGGTTACGAAATATTTTACTAAATAGGCAGAGGCAGTACCACTCCATAAAGCCACAGGAGGAGCAGTGGCAAACTTCATCAAAGAAAATATAATTGTAAGGTTTGGAGTTCCCCATAGGATCATCAGTGATAATGGCACGCAATTTTTCAACAGTGACGTAAGGAAGATGCTAGAATTCTACCAAGTTAAATACCACCGTTCATCACCTTATTACCCTTAAGGAAATGGGCAAGCAGAGGCAATGAACAAAATTCTCATAAAGATTATCAGTAAGATGAGCCAAAAGTATACGGGAGGACGGACAGTGCACCTGCTAGACGCTCTTTAGGCTTATAGAAATTCACCAAAGTCAGCCACAGGTTTCTCACTTTTTTCCTTAGTTTACGGAACTGAGGTGGTAAGCCCAGCAGAAATGATGACTCCATCTCTGAGAGTTATGCAAATGCAGGAAAAAGAAAGAGAAGAAGAAGTCTTTGCGGCAGAAAGGTGAGAAGATCTAGAAGGACTTGATAAAAAGAGAGAAAAAGCCCAGGAACGCAACCGCAGATACAGACAAAAGATGACTGAAACTTATGGCAGGATGACTAAAAAGAGAGTATTCACAGAAGGACAAATTGTTCTAAAAGTAGCAGACTATGTTAGAAGAGGCATGGCAGGATTATCTAAATTTGCACCGAAGTGGGAAGGACCCCTTGTGATAAGGGAGACACATCCAAGTGGGTATTACCATTTGACTCAGACGGATGGCAGAGACTTAATGGATCTCATCAACGGGAAATGGTTGAAACGTTACTATGCCTAAGGAGAAAAGTCATGTGATTATCCCTTTCTTTTGTTTTGTTGAAAAGAAAAAAAAAATACACTCTTATGTTTCCTTGTACCTTTTCCATCTTTCAAGTGACTATGTCACAAGACAAAAAAAATTGTAACTTGCTTTCATGAGGATGCAATGAAAAGTACAAAGTATTATCATCATATGCCATAGCAAGAGTAAAAGAAAAGTAGCAAAGTGTAGCATCATAAGTTACAAACCCAAACTGTGACAAACTAGCCAAATAAGTGCTATAGGAAACATAGTGTACTAAATAGAATAAGAAAATAACAAAACAAGGAAGAAACTGCATCATCATCAATGAAGTCCAAAAATGAGTGGCTGATCTCCAAAACGACTGGACCCACCTATGCTAGAAAGAAGGCGCTCGCGACGGCCCTCCAAGTCTACCACTTCCTTTCTCAGAACCTCGAGGCGTGAGTCAATAGCATCAATAGTAGGCTGGACTCTTCTCATGAAAATGGTTCAAGCAATCTCTCGAAGGTGGTCCAAGATAAACTCCACAGCAAAACCAACACTCACAAGCTCCTGAACCGTAGCCTTCCACTACAGGATCCTCTCGGTGGAGACAGTATCAACAAAGTTATGCTCATAAAATTCAGCACACTCCCCAACATCCTCAAGAAATGTTCTTTGGCGGAGCGACCAAGTTGGAATCCCTGCATGAAGTCCCCACGGTTGTTATAAATTGTCACCAAGTGAGAAGCGCAGTCCTCAGGGATTCTAAAGCCGTGGAAATCTATATAAGGAGGTTCGAAGCCCCAAAAATCCGCAGGTCCAAGATCATTGACTTCAAGTTGAAAGCATGCAAAAAAGGCTGCAGCCTCTCTCACAGGATCTGGAATGGTGGCGGAACTGCTGCCCACTTCAAACTGAGAAGGCACCGTAGGAAGTGGACCTGTTAAGGAAGCACAAGGCATGAAATGAGAAACCTTGGTAAAAAAAAAAAAAAAAGAGACAAACCCACGGGTAAGAAATGAAGAAAGAATTAAGGGAAAAGAAAGCTCACCAAGGCCAGTGATAATGAGGGCTGTGGGAAGGACAGAGACAGGCACAAAAGGAATGGCTGAAATCGACGCTGTAAGTACGGTAGAAACTTGTACGGAAGATACGGCAGGAGTAGTTGCTGTAGACACCCCTACGACTGTTGCAATTCCTAGCCCCTCAAAGGTCTCTGCAAACAGAGAAATAGACATACAAATAAAAGGGGAAGAGTGAACTTAGCAAAAGAATGGGAAGAGTGAACTTAGCAAAAGAAAAAGGGGAGGGAAGAAAAGCACATACCCATGAATTCAGTCTCAAGTGGAGCACTCTCTTCTTCTTCGGATTTAGAAATCCTCCTTCCCAAGACAGGCTCATCGTCAAGATTCTCAAAAATGTCCTCAGACTCTTCAGAGGTCAAATCAGCATTAGGCCTATGGGTGGCAGAAATAGGAATGGAGGAAGGAGTAACTACCAGAGAGGAACCGTCCTTCACAGCCTGAGACAAAGCAGAGAAGGGGTCACCGGTGGAAATGACAAGAAGCATAACAGGAGTAGCCTCGACTTAAGTAACAGCAAGAGGGGTGGCTCCCCTTTGAACAAAGGGTGTCTCGCTAAGAGTAGGGGTGATTTCACTAACCTTCCTAGTATGAGTACCCTCATCTATGGGTACCGACCTAGTGGGAGAGGTAGGAGCCTCAGCAAGAACTCCATGCGTAGCAGCAAAAGTTGCAGGTGTTGCAAACTCAATCCCATTAAGAAAGCCCTTCATGGGTGTGCCAATGGAGGCAGAAAGCTCCTTAGTAGTAGGACAATATATAGAAAGAGGCTTAGGCTCATCCTAAAAGACAAAAAGAGGGAGATATGAAGATCAAAGTAACTTTTTTCGGTGAATCAAGAAACCAAAAGCATATGGCAGACTGGTGAATGAGGAAATGTACCTCTAATTTAGGTTCATCGAGCATAATGGGATGAGTGGCTGACATATCCTCCTTATGCTTAGACTGCAAAGAAAAAGGGGAACAAGAGACAAGGTCAAAGAAAGAAGTCAGCAAGCATGTCAGATTCAACCACAGGAAAAGTAATATATATATATATATATATATGTATTTGAAGGACAAAGTAAAATTAAAAGTGACGTACTCTCCGCTCAGTGGCAAGCACAGGATAGGGAGTTGTCTTCCTCTTACTGCCTCGTGTTTTGCTGGCAGTAGTAGCGTCTATGGGTGGTCGAGGACTTGGGCTTGCTAGCATATTTAAGTTTGGCAGGACCTTTCTTGACTAGTGCAGGGACATTTATCACTTTAACTTTCTTTTCCCAACCTGAAGGATAATCACCTGTGTGCCAATACCATCCCTTCTTCTCCTCATCCCATTCAAAAATGGCAAACCGGTTCTGTTTCCTGACATATGCCAACACGGACTTGGAAGGTAGGAGCAACCGAGGATTAGGTGAGACAACCATACTGAGCCCCTTAGGAGGAATGAGAGAGAAACTGCAACTACCTGCTAACTCTTGCTCAAACGAGGTCATTACGACCTGCCAGTATCCATGCATAGCAAGGATGGAAAAACCCTTCCTTAGCGAGCCAGAAACTGTGACTGCACTAAAACGATGTCTCCAAAAATCAAAAGTGGTATGTCGCAGAAAAGGTCTAACCAAAGTAGGGGACTCCATAAGAAAGGAAAGGTCATCAGGAATGTCTTGATCCAGCCCAAACTGCCTTCTTACCCGGTTGGCAGGATAATGGACAAACTTGACACCTTCATCAGCCAAATAAACCATCCGGCGTTGGTGGCCGCCAAATAAGTGATACCTGTCTCATCAAAACCGGCTAAAGGAGTAGTAGTTCCAACAGTATCAACAAATGAACCCATGGCAGAATCTATGCATGTATAACCTACACTTAAATGTTTGTAAGCTCTCCAGGAGAAACCAACACCTTCATCAAAGGACTTAACAACAAAATAATCAATAGGCTTCAAACTAGACCAACGATAAGCTAGAGGAAAATCAGACTCAAATCTGCCGCAGAAGTCAGTAATTACCTTCGGGCAGGATTGATACTTCTCTTTAGCAAAGCGAATGGGCCTACACTTCTCTAAGTGCTGGGCACAACGCTCAAATAATAACTGCTGCAGGATGGTGCTATGTACAAAAGAAGTGACTATGTGGCAGGAGCTAGCTTGACTCTCGTCACTCCTCAGGATATCCAGTTAGACATACAGATGCCCCAAGAACATAGGGGCCAGCGGCAGACTCACCTCGGCAGATATTTTTATAGCCAGACGGAAATACAAAGTCTTTATGGCATAATGGGGGTGGGACCCAAAGACAAACTTGCAAAGTCAAAAGGCAACGAAAGCAGCACGATGAGCAACTACAGAAAATTTAGAAGAAGAACTAACCCAATACGATAACTTAGCATTTCCGGTCATCCTTTTCTTCAACTCAACTTTAATAGCCTCTTCTTCAGGAGAAAGTTCTATGCTGGCAGGATCAACATCACCAAGAACTGGCAAAAGTAATTGATTAGCCACATCTTCAAGGGTAACGGTGAGTTCGTCACAGGAAAAGAAGAATGTGTGGGTAGTGGCACACCACCGGCGAGCCAAATGGCGAAGGTTGTAGACGTCTCGAAAATTGGATAGGATGACGGCTTTCAGAACACCGGCCCGCTGAAGCAAACCCATGAAGCCCGTATCGGATAACTCGCTATCGACCCACTCCTTCCAACCAAGGGCATTACCCGACCTAAATTCGAAATGGATAGGCACAGGAAGTGAAATGTCTTGACGAATGATTAAATTGAAGATGGAGGAAGACACCGGGACCCAAGAAACATTAGGGTTTTGCTGGCAAAGAGCGAGCCACACACGGCCCGGAGGTGGCGGCACATAGTCACTGGGAATTTTGGGGAAGGGAGGATAGACATCATACTAAGGGTCAATCAGAGGGGTGCACTCACTGTCTGGGTCATGTCACGTCATGCCTCTTCCTCATCGGAGTGGTTTGATTCGGAGTACATGGCCTCCTTGCCTATCTCTTGTCCGGCAGGAGGGTCGGAAACGATTTCTTTCCCTTTACAGCTGAAAGAGCCTGAGCTTTTCACCGGCGCCATAACGTGAGGGCTTAATTAGAGTAAAATGGGTATGGGTGTTCGAAAAGAAGAAAATGGTGGACGAAGGAAAATAGATAGAATATTTTGGAAAAGAAGGAGTTTATGTTCGAATTGCAAAGGGACTCTCTTCTTAAATACCTGGGTCATTAATGCCGGCATGAAGGGAGGCGACGAGTCAACCATCAAGAAGAGAATGAAATTAATGAAGCGGCGGTTATGTCTTAAAATAATTGCCATTTTGGGAAATTCGAAGAGTCACTACTATTCACGGCAGGAAAAAAAAATATATATATATATATATACACATATATGAGAAGGGGTCCATAGTTTAAAAAAGCTTGCGAAGGAAAAGAAAGAAGAGAAGTGGAAAGGACAGGAAGGTTTTTTATTCACATATGGACTGTAGGAACGCTCCATATGTTCAAGAGGCTAAATGTTAATGGTCCTTTTTTGGAACCTGAATAGAAAGAAGGAAGCCCAACCCAGCAACACGAGCAGCAAAGAAATGGCAAGCATAGAGTAAAACCATTAAGCCCAAGTGGTAGGAATAATGGATCACAGGTCCATAAAATAAATAAATGGGCCTTGAGGAAGCAAATGGGCTTAGAAAAGCCCGAAAAGAGAGAAATAGCAAAAAAGCAAACCCATGGGCAGTGTATGATGTAGAAAAGTAAGAATGGGCCGCAGCAGACCCAAAGCAATGCAAGCAAAGAAAGTAGGGGATTGAGAGCAAGCCCACAAACCCCAAGGATGAGTATGAAGTAATCAGGCCGGGGAAGCCCAATGAAGTTAGTAAAAGCTCATGGGAACAAAAAGTTAGGAAAATGGCCGAGGAAGCCCAAGACAAGCAAATGGGCCGAGGATATCCAAGGAAAAACAAAATGGACACAGGAGCCCATAAGCAAGAAAACCCATGACCATGCTAAACCACTGGGGAAAGAATAAGCGACAGGCCTAAAAAGGCCTGGCAGGATCAAGTCAATATAGCAAGAATGACAAAGAAATAGGGCAGGACGTGATGATAATCAAGAAATAGGCTGGGAGAAATTTGAAGCCCAGTATTAAATGAAGCCCAGCCCCTAAAGGGAGCAGGGAATTATAAAATAGCCCACATAAAAGGACGAAGAAGGGTAGCAGACTGTGCAAGCAAGTCTCAGANGCACGTGCAAAGCCAGGCACCACCTGCCTATACCCAGCTAATATGGGACGTGGTGGGGTTATGGTCAAAGGTAAGAGAGGTATGGTTTGGTGATAGGAAGAGGGGAAAAGACCTATTTTTGTGGCTCCTGCCTAAGCTTTTGGGGGGTACGTCCTACTGGGATGACAGCCACCCAAAAGAAGCAAGGTTTAGGGAGGAACTGTCAGGTGCGTGCCCTGAGGGATAGAGAGAGAGCACCCTACATTGTGGCAGGAAAGGGCGACGCACGCGCAGACTAAATAAAACACCTGCCTTTGTCTGGTAAGGGGAGTGGCACACAGACGAACCCTTGGTGGTCGCCAAGTACACCCAGACCAGACAAAGGTGTTAATGGGCAAAGTAGTAAAATCTGGTCATGACAGGCACTATAAGAAGACCATTGCTGTGCCCAGAAATAGGATCGTAAAATAGAGGAAGATCACAAAATAAAAAAAGAAGGAAAGTAAAAAAAGGGAAAAAGTTAAGAAGAGAAACAGAAAACAAGAGAGTTAACATGGTGGGCATGCACCAGTAAGTCGATTTCCCTCTTTCCTCTCAAAATCCTACTTTTTCTAGAAAAGTATAAAAAAAAAAAAAAAAAAAAAAAAAAAAAAAGGGATTTCTTCGGGCACTAACCATTCAGGTCCGGTTCCCTCAAAGTCATTAATCCCCATGGCAGGATCTTTCCTGGGAGATTAGTTGCATTGAGAGGAAGCGTTCTTCCTCTTTGGTCTTTTGCTTCTACGAACCAAACTTGACTTGATTCATATTTATTCTTGGTTAACTCATATTATCATATACTCCTTTATTTCTTTGTAAAAGTCATTGTTATCACTGTGATTATGTTTCATAAGTAGGGATTGTTCGGTCATTCTCTATTAAAAAAAATCAGTGGTGTTGTTATTATATCTGCCTGCCATAACTCATTTGAAACAACTCTGCCTGCCGTAAGTACACTCCCGGCAAATGAGGCATAGTTTGTGCACAAGCTGGCCCAAATTGAGTTGCAGTTGGATCGGTCTCAACTCTCTTACTCAGAATACTCGGGCCCGTTACTGCAGGAGACAGCCCAGCCCAACGCACAACACAAAAAAGGCCCCTACATATATTAATTAATTTTTTGGTGTAAATGGAATTTAAATCTTAGATCTCTTATTTGACGATAATAAGTTTTATTGGTTGAGATAACTGAGACTCACTAAAGAAGAAAAACTTCAAAAGCTATAATAGTATGATTACTCTCTTTTCATTGTTATCCAAATTAACCCACACCCCCATTGATCTTTGTTGAACTTTCTTATTGATTTATCTATGAGATGTTGGATATATTTCATAAATAATTTACTTTTTGTGATTATGTAAACAAGAATAACACAATATGTAATCGTAAATAAGAACATGATTAGATTTAATATATAAGAAGAAATATGTACAATAATTAAATAACTCACATACTAAATGTGTGAAAAATGAATGATGCAGAACTGATCAAGTCTTGTGTTTGACATAATTTCCTTAAAGTAGATTTCACCCCTCAAACATTTAGTGGTACCTAGAGACGTGCGGACGTTTGCCTCTCAAGATAAAATGATGAACAATACAAAGAAGAAATACTACAAGGTCAATGCTCAACGAATTGAAATATGTCTCTTTCTCTCTCTATAACTCTATGCTTATGCACAAAAAATATTTTCTCTGGGAGAAAGCTTTTCAGTCGAAAGTATTTTTTTTTATGAACGAGGGATTATGAATATACATGTTAGTGAATAGACACACTATTTAGGATTATAAAAAAAAAAAACTTATGTAGATAGACATACTTACTCAAAAAAAAAATTATTATTATTTAGACAAAAGGGCCCAATTCACGCATGCCTTAAGCCCAACCTAATGTCAAACTCACGAGCATATAAACTTATATTCTCTATCATTGCTTATGTGGAACTCAAGGATTCTCACAACTTTAATATCATGTTTAAGTGGACAATTCTAAGTCAATTTTTTACTCACTCCGTAATATTTTTTTAACACAAGATTGTTTGCATGATGTGGCAGCTCAGCCAATCAAAAAATTGAACAACAATAACCTTCTCTAAATATTCCAAGAATAACGAATTCATATTTACTTCTTGTATGCGGCAGTGAAAAAACTTATGTAGATAGACATACTTACTCAAAAAAAAATATATTATTATTTAGACAAAAGGGCCCAATTCACGCATGCCTTAAGCCCAACCTAATGTCAAACTCACGAGCATATAAACTTATATTCTCTATCATTGCTTATGTGGAACTCAAGGATTCTCACAACTTTAATATCATGTTTAAGTGGACAATTCTAAGTCAATTTTTTACTCACTCCGTAATATTTTTTTAACACAAGATTGTTTGCATGATGTGGCAGCTCAGCCAATCAAAAAATTGAACAACAATAACCTTCTCTAAATATTCCAAGAATAACGAATTCATATTTACTTCTTGTATGCGGCAGTGCTTCTCATACAATCTAAAAATAATTGAACGTGTATCACTTTTTTATTGATTTTAGTATCTTACATGATGCACGGGCTCTTGACTCTTGTATTCGTACATGTCCATTAATGGTGCAAGCTGAGAGAAGGGAATCAGAACTTTTTCTTTTCTTTTCTTTTCTTTTTCTTTTTCTTTTTCTTAGGGAGGACTCATTTTAAACCCCATAATTTAATAGTTATTTAAATTAAACCCTATAGTTTCAAATTAAAATTGAACACTTAATTTTTTTATCATAAATTTAAACTCGCAATCAAACCCAAAAATCAATCATCGATCCAAATCAAACTTGAAAACTCTAAGGTATAAATTGATATCATTTTGAAAGTACATAGTCGATTTTAAATTAGCAAAACTATAAAGATTAATTTGTAACAGTCTTAAGCTTAAGGTTTAAATTTAAACTTTTGAAACTATATGGTTTGATTTCAAACCATCCATAAAACGTAGGGCTTAATATATAATTTACCTGTTTTTTCATAAAATGTAAAGAAAGGAATTTGAGCCCTGAACCAAACACTAGAAGGGGACGGATTCCACTTTAATTAAAGATAATGTGATCTAATTTTGATTATTATGAATAATACAAACAAAGAAACAAACATGATATCTATCACAAACACATGTAGATATTGATTCTGCTTCCCTTTAAGGAAAAACCAAACGCGAAAGATTTTTATTCATCAAACAAAAAAACTTACAAGCATTGGATTCGGACAAGATTCTTAAGATGAAGACACTCAAAAGGAGAGGACTCATGCTTATTACAATCTTACATATCACTACTGAGGGAAACTGTTGCATTATATTCAGCAGTGACATCCCAGATTCTTTCTCCACCAAAATTGAGGTTATATTTGGGCTGTTTATTTGGGAAGAACAAGCCAAAGTTTTTCTCTAGCTCTGGTTGTTTCTGATTCTCATTAAACATGGCAAAAAGATAGGTCTCTATTGCCCTCCCAGGCCTCTTTGGTGTACCCCCTTTGACATGCCTAATCAAATTTGAGTAATAAGTACGTGCATTATCAAATGATGTAGCAAATCCACCTGCTGATGGCCATCCACTCTCTGAAACAACAACCTCCAATGAACCGCCCCACGACCTCTCGAGAGCTGAGTACAATGCATCCATCATTGCATCAAAAAGGTTTTGGTATCCATTGGGTCCATCCCATGCCACAACTGATGGGGAAGTAAACAAAGCATAGGGAAGAGAAATGTCACGTGGATTTCCAGCATAGCTAAAATAAGTGTACACATTGGCTAGTAAGGGTGCCTTAGCGTATACTAGGTGACCAATGATCGGGTCTAAATATGATCTAACATCACCTCTGAAAGCCCCTTGTGATGGAGGGTAGGAGTTTCCTATTAAGGTCATGTCAATTGCAATTGAAACCTGGATTTGGTCCTTAAGGCCAGCTGATCTAATTGCATTGAATACGTTGGTTAAGGCAGGGAGAACAAATTGTGCTAACCCAGCTGTGCCTCCATTAACAGGACTCACTTCATTTCCAACTGCAATGTATCGAAACCTGACACTAGGCCAGAAGTTTAGTACGTTTCTTTGTACCCATGCTTGTGCGTTGGAAGGGTTGGCAAGGCTTTGAAGGTCTGAGTTTGGGACACCTAGCATGACTTCAATGTTAGAGCCTCTTAAGGCTTGTAGAACTGCTTGATTCGGATCATAGATTCTCATTCGCTTGATGTTGTTTGACTTGTAGAGAGCTATAACTTCTTGCACAGATGGCAGATCGTTGCCAAGCATTCCATAACAAACACCAACAGATTGTGCACCTGCATCCAAATATAACATTAATAGAAGTAATTAAAAAGGATGCATAATTAAGAAATAACAAAGAGTATAATTTCTGATATAAGAGAATGATAGAGAAGAATACATGTGGTCAGCCCTAACAAATCTATTGAGAATAAATAGCTGACCCCAAAATTTGGAAGTCAGGCTTGGTATGTTGTTACCTATGTAGTGGTATTACTAGTCATATTTATTAATAAGACACATGGGTAATATGGATCATTTGCTAATTCTAATTAAGGAGATTTTTTCTTTCTTTCACAACAATGTTAAAAATATTCATTTTCATTTTCATTTAAGCATAGTCTTGTGTGGAAAATCAGTGCAAGCTGCACTAAGAGATTGTTACAGAATCAGGACAAAGACTTTATAAGACAACAAAGTCTATTTGAGATACATGCTTTGTTCTTCTACAAAATGAAGTAACAAAAAATAACACGCTTGTTGTGGTAGTCAATAATGATAACTCTCATAATTCAAATTATCCCTGCAAATAGGATACAAATTAAGCAGATTTGTGCAGATTTTAGGGAAGAAGATATTTCAGGTTTGTCTGAAAATTCTATTTTTGCTAGGAACATGCCAATATGGGAATCGACACAAATGAGCAGACTGCATGATAAGCAATGAAGTGAATTTGTCAAGCCTCTTGAAATCTTGAAAACTATCATGGAACTTCTTTGCATATTGCAAATGATCCTGTTTTCAACATTTCTTACATAAGAGATAGATTGACAATGTTGCTACTGTTAAAACTGTACTCTTTGACAGCATGCATGGCTTTTGCTATACTAGTTTTGATAGAGAATGATGCACACTGACACATTGTTTCATAAGTGAATGCATAAATCACACATAAACACATGCACATAAAAAGAGGCACAGTGAGAGAGAGGAGACCTGTTGTGGCAAGGTTTGCCATCAAGAACCCTAGAAGAAACACTATAGCTGCCATTAAGGATCTGTTACTTGTTTCAAAGAAGGTAGTCACAAAGAAGAAAAGGCACAAATCAAATAGCTTGAAAAATTGTATTTTTCACCTCCATTTCGGCTCTTTATATAGACATAGAGTTTATAGTTGCCTGACTATATTATGCCTGAATATTCCATTCCAAATTACTTTAAGTTTCATGGCAGTCTATGTTTACCAATTCAACGCATGCTTATCTCTCTCAATTTACTTTCAAAATATCTAAGTCTTCCTTCTTTTTTAATTGTGGGTAGATGAGATTGATGTCTCTATCTTCAATAAATAAATAAATGGTTCATTGCACTTTCTCTTTGACTATATGCAGTTGGTATGCCTCATGATTATGATAATAAGCACTATGTTAAGATTTTCCTTTAAATTTTAACTAAAAAAAAATTGAAATTGCATCCAACATAAACTTGCCAAGAATCCTAATATCATAAAACAAAATGTTTAATTACTAATAATTAAGGGTGGATATTGCTCGATTTTAAAGTTTGTGAGAGACGTTACAACATTGTGCAACTTGCCAAAATAAATATTAAAAAAAAAAAAAAAAACTCTATAGAGATCAACATGGATAGAGCATTATACATTACCACCGCACACCGTGTGATGGTCATTTCACAAGTACAAGTGCTTATGAGATGTGAGAGACGAGGATTGGGTTCAAATCTCCAGAAGGGAGTTTTACGCACATATACACTTAAATTAAGCTATAATAGAATTTCTATTTTGTTAAAAAAAAAAAAAAAAAAAAAAAGAGCATTATACAATTATAGCTATGAAATAGCACATGTGAGAGAGTAGATAATATTTCAAGTAAGTCAATAATATTGTCAGCAACCAACTAAGTCGATGCTTCAAGTATCCTTAGGTGGCAAAATGGGGCTAAACAATTATTATTATTATTATTATTTGTTCTTATTGGCTTTGAATATAGCATGTTGTGGTTTTTTCTCTTAAAAAAAATGCGCATGTTGGTTTCAGCAACCTGCAGTCATTTTCTATGAAACCTACAACATTAATTTACGTGACAATCCATCAAATGATATTGTTATTTATTATTTTGTACCTGTTATCATAAATGCTATTGGCTTTATCTCAATGGTAAGCCTCCGGCGGCTTCACTGTAGCAATGGACTTGATTAATTGAACATTGATATGTTCAAATAAAATTCAAGAATTCTAAGGGTAGACCGAAGACCAGCAATGATAATTGATAATGCAAGGCTGTAAGTGGAAGGATACCTAAAAGTAGTCAAATATATGAAAGAAACGTTACAGGCTTGCAGCACAACAAGAAGTGGAGACTTTTCCATTCAGAAAAGGAGGGAAAAACATAGTGGAACTCCTTTTCTTTTTTCTTTTTTTCTTTTTTTTTTTGGGACTAAGATAGAGACCGAAAATCTTATAGTTTAACTGATTAGCACATTCTGATATTTTCAACAGACTTTTCCATTCAGAAAAGGGGGGAAGAACATAGTGGAGCGCTTTTTTTTTTTTTTTTTTTTTGTTGCTCTTGCATAGTATATCCTCAAGGCTTTCAATCAGAGACTAATAACTGTTCGCGCTGGGTGGGCCCACGAAAGGGTAAAGCGTTGGCCCAAGAAATTCTTTTCAAAGTGCAGGTAGCAAGACTCGAACTAGGGAGCACACCCAATCGAGCCCAGTACAAACACCTTGAGACTGAGCGCCCAACCAACTCAACCAACCCCCTGAGTTAACGTTACAGGCTTGCAACACAACAACAAGTGGAGACTTTTCCATTCAGAAAAGGGGGGAAAAACATAGTGAAGCTTCTTCTTTTTTTTTTCTTTTTTTTGGGGACTAAGATAGAGACCGAGAATCTTATAGCTTAACTGATTGGTACATTCTAATATTTTCAACAGAAGCACCTAAAGTTTAAAACTTCAAATTCCTCCTCTCCCGTTGAAACTATCAAATTATCAAAATATTGCGGCCGGAGGATTCATGTCAATGATTATCACTCTAAGAAATTGAATAAAAATAAAGAAAAATGAGAGAAAATCAATATGAAGAATTTTATGCGGTTCAATAGTATACTTACATCCATGGGAGCGGTTAATAATTTTTCACCATAAAAAAAGAATTAGACTTATAACATATACATACTTCCTTAGTCAAAACACTAACCTTTTAAAATCCCCAATATATATACTTACATCCTAGTGTTTTGCTGAAATTTTTTTTGCTAAAAGTGTAATAAAGTATACTTGTACTTTAAAAAAGTGAAAACAAGTAAGAAAAATAATTTTTACCAAACAAACATTTAGCATTTTGCTGAAATTTTTTTGCTAAAAGTATACTAAAATATACTTGTATTTTGAAAAAGTGAAAACAAGTAAAAAAAACTGAGGTCTTAAAAAACTGTAAAGTCTTACCCCTTTGTCAAATTTAATCTCAGATTTTTGATTTTGTCAATTAAAACCTTGCACTTTTCAGGCAATGTCAAGCTATGTACATGTGTGTCCTCTGCCTATCTCTGCTACCAACTAACGAACCACATGCCAAAACACCATTTTTTTCCCTCAAGGCTTCTTCTCTAATAAGTTGAAGCGCATCATCACATAAAGGGTGGGAAAGAGAGAGAGAGACAGAGAGAGGAGGGGATAAAGAGTCAAAGACCACAATAACTTCTAAGTTTGTTAAAAGAGTACCTAATATGTATTCTAAGAATTGAACTGATAATAACTATAGTAAACGAATTCATCTCTAATTCTACTACAGTCCCAGAAATCTTCATTTATTTTATCTTTAGAATGACACTGCACAGCAGTAATACGACACCATAGGATCACAATTTTGCCAACTTCAAACATCACTTTTTTGATAAAAATGATGAGCAGATTCAATTTAAATTCAATCTTATATGTAAAAACAGAAGTTCAAAATTCTAGTTTGATCCCTCTTTTTTCTCTTTTCCTTGCATCCTTCGGTTTTTTTTTCTTTTTTTTTTTTTATGCATCCTTCGGTTTTTTTTTTTTTTTTTTTTGTTCCTTTCCACATTTGTGACTGTATTCCAGTGTATCTATCATTTTTCCATAAGTTTTACATATTTATGGTTATAACCCCTGTAACTTCTAAGTTATACATCGGTTTTAGAATCTATATCTATCTATATATTACTAAAAGCTGAAGCGTAGCGTTTAATGCTGCTGCTCTCACGTTACGCCACATCAGCAACCACGTCATTTTTTTTTTATATAATATAATTTGTCTTACAATTTTAAAATAATTTTTACAATTTTCAGCCTTATAAATGCAGCCCATTACTTATTTATTTACTTCCACTATCACCCTATAATAAATACAGCCAACTACTTACTTATTTATTTCCACTATCACCCTATAATAAATCTGTATAATTAATCCAGTCACCTCTTATTTATTTAATTCCACTATCAAGCCCAACCCAAAACCTTTTCAGTTTAGTTTTAAAGTTTTGTGTGAGCATTTTTAGCTTAAAGGAAGGAATAAATAAATAAACAAACAAACGTTGAAGCCTTTCAAGTTTTAGGATTTTTTTTTTTCAATTTTTTTATAATTGTTTTTAACATTTATTTTTTTAATATTACACTTCTCCAACCTTTCTCTCTCCCTTACCATTTCATCTCTCAACTACTTCTTCAATCTTTCTCCCTCCCTTACATTTTCATCTCCCTACTACCCTCTACATTAATATCATTCTTCCTCTTTCCCTTCATCTTCCTTTATTTTTTTCTCTTCTTATTCACACACTCTTACTATAAATTTGTCACTATCTCTTCTATTCTATGTATAGTTTCCCTCATCAAAAAAAAAATAAAAAAAAAAGGTTCCCCCTCTCTCTCTCTCTCTCTCTCTAAATTTTTTGGTGGATTTTTTTTTTCTTGCATCTTTACTTTAGGTTGATAATTTTTTATATTTTTTAAAACTCTATTTTGAGGTTAATGCGATTTAGTTTTTTTTTTTTTTTAAAGTGTTTCTTTTTTCTCTTTTTTTGTTAAATGTTATCCTATTGCGTTCTAAAGAATTAAATATAGCATATAAAAATATAATATTATTCTATTACATAGCATGATTTGGATAATTTGCTATTTATTCTATTACATAGCATGATTTTTTATAGTACTCAATTTAGATGTTAAACTATGAGACTTTACTAATTTTTGTTTATTTTCTAATCCTTTGTAGTGGGCAAAGTACTCTATAATGCCATTTATTTAAAGAAAAACAAAGGCTACCCAAACGAAAATAATCGGATAGGTAACAAATTTTAACTTTTGCAATTTTATTTTAATTATTATTATTTTATAACAATGCATATATAGAAATTTAATTCTTAGATTTTGCTAATAATTGTTTATTTGATAATACGTTTTAGGTGGCCAAAATTATAATTTCTACAAAGAAAATAACCTTAATAGATTATCAAAAACAAAATTTTATCTTAATATTAGTTCAATTAATCATTGTTAAGTTTTATTAATTTTTTTAAGTTTAAGTTTTTTTTGGTTTTTTGGATTACATTTATGATTGTTCCTATAATAAAAAATATATATAATTACGAAATACATTACTTATTATTAGATTAGTTTAAATTGTGAAAAAATAATAATAATAATAATAAAACCACCATAAAAATAATTATTACGCGTAATGCGCGGGTTCGCAGCTAGTACGAAATAATTTCTAAATCAAAATTCCTACTTCTGTCATTTTTACTTTAAATTCTTCAGGTCATAGATACTTTTTTTGATGATGTAAAAGGCTAAAAGCTTCTGCTGGACTACAGTTTAGATCACTTTTATCTGTACAATCAATCTATTCAACTGAATTCTCAAAAAATAATAAAAAAAATAATAAAAAAATAAAGAGGAGGAGAAGAAAGAAATCTATTCAACTAAGCTTTGATCCACAATAACAATCTACTATACCATAATAATACTTAAAAGAACTTCTATCCACGAACAAAGGTTCATAAATTTTCTACGAGGCTCTGGTCAAGTCAAAACAGGTGTAAACAAGAGAAAAAAAACAGAAAAGTGCATCATTTTTGTCCTCAAAAAAATTAACATTTTTGTTACTAGTATACAGAATAATCTAGAATTGTACATACAAGGAGGTTACACAAGATTCACTACGAAAAAATAACATTCTTACAAAGCTCCTAATAATATCTGCTCAAACCCCGTGAAGAAATTATTGATAACAGTCAGGAAAGAGCTCATCTGACACAGGGAATCGTGTCTTCACGTTTGTCCACTGGAAGATGGCACTGGATTACGATCCTCAGGCATGGCTAGGTAATTGCTCGACAAATCTACAACTTCATCTGCTCCTCCATCCACACTCACCTTGCTGAAACTTCTTTTCTTTGATGGAGAGTTCAAATCTTCCTGCTCTTTCTCTGCTTGGCCTTCAATGCTCAAAGAAGGAAATAAAGGAGGCTCACTACCACTTAATCGACAAAAGACTTTTTCAACAGTTTCACTGATTTCCTTCCCCAGCCCATTATTGTCCAACATTAACTCCCAAACTGATTTAGAGGCCCTCTCAAGCACAGGGGTTCTGCATTAAAGCTAACAAACAAATCAAATTTTATCTATGATAAATCTTTCCTCCTAACCAGGCTGAGGTCATTATGTGACAGTTCAGATGACCATCTACGTGTATTTTAATGAAATGAGTTTTAAGTTATCTAAACCAGCAACGTGACTATTAAACATGTCATGGAATTAAGAGTTCACATAGATACTCATTTAAGTCACTTGATCCTAGAATGATTCTTTATCCTATTCCAAAGAGAATGAAAATCGGCTGAAAATATGCAATAGAAGAAAGCATCCACCACAAAGAAGGTGAAGGATTCAAGGGTATTGTGGCCACTTTCAGAAGGTAAAATTTTGTTTGGCTGAGGAGAAAATATTCCTCTTTTAGATAAGACCCCTAAAATAAAAATAAACAGTGCCATTGCCACACATGCAGTGTTAAAGTTACTTCACTGCAATTAAGGCTTCTGCCAAGCTTACTACGCCAATATTGACAAGTGACAAATCAATTTCTTAAAGATTGACATGTGAGAAATCAATTTCTATGGGGATAAATTTCTTGCTGACTTTATAGACAGATAATGTCAAAATCAGAGAGTAGACTGCAAGCTGATGGAGACATAAGAAACTATGAGAAGGACCATCACATACTGGTTTAGTTTGTTGAAGGATTCTCTCACACTAGTGCTTACATAAATTTATGCGCAATCTGATGCAGGGGATCCTACATACCAAGCATGAGGACTTAGGGCCTTAAATTGCCAAATTCCATTACCAGTTATCTTCTTAGGAGGCCCTTTGATGGAGGGAGAACAACCAAGATTATTTTTGAATTTTTTATTTCATATTTTATTTGAGATACCCAATTTTATTTTTTGAATTTTGGGTTATGATTGAGGATTCCATTGGATGTACTTGTGCCTTTATGTAATCCTTGAATCCTATTAAAAAAAGGCTCCAGGAATGATTTGAGGAGGAAAATTTGAATAAAAAAAAATTTATTAGAGATGTTTCTCTATTCTTGGTGATGAGTCCAAGCACCCTTAGATGGTGAAGCCTAGGGTTTTTAGACAAATTATAGGTGGTGAAACTTAAGATGTGTCCTGCCCTCTCCCTTATTTCTATTCAGAACAATTCTGTCCTACATCACCCTTTAGTCATGTTAAATCAGCTAATGGATTTCCACAAAAATGTGACCATGAAAACCCTTAAGGTGAGTTAAAGATGCAGTGAAAATCATACAAGGCCTTTTCTATAATCTTATTTTTCCAATAAATTTTACTTGCAAAATATATATATATATATATAAGACCAATTTCAGTCAGTAGATAGTTGCATGACTACTTCAGCAAAAGACCCTTTCCAGTTTCCACAACCAAAAGGTTACTAGCAATTTCCTAAATTACAATAGAGAGCTAATCAACTATTGTGAAAAATCTGTAGGGGCATGCACTCCCGCTCACACACACGAAGTTAACAAAATTAGTTACTCAAGCTCCTGTCAAAGGGCATCTCTGCACCAGGGGTGTTAAGAACTTTACTTTGTTCAACCTCATTAGAGTGCTTTTCTTCAGCTCCTCCTATAACACAGAAGTAGATATATATAAATATTGCAACGTCTTTCCTAAACAATAAAAAATATTACAGACAAAGAAACCATTCCTGTTCATTAAAAAAATGCACATGTAGCTCATATCTAAATCTGGCAGGCACTTCAAGCTACTGATAAACAGATAATATACTCTCACAGTACATCATATGCAAATTGCTAACCCACAAATCATTATCCTATTACAGTTCATCAAAGTGATGAACAACACTCCAACATCACTACTTTATTTGTCATAAAATATCATCACCTCTAAATAACCAGAAAGACGTTGATCCTAATCACCTGGGAAAGAAATACCAATAACACCCTTCACAAAATCCATGCATAAAAATAGAGATCTAAGAATGATATCCATCGATATAGGAACAAGACCCCAACTAGTTAAATGTCTGCCTATTCCTCTCCTTCAATGCAAATCACAGAGAGAAGCATATCAGCAAACTAACCATCATCTAATTTCTTTACCCTTATCCCACAAATCACTGAAAAGTATTTTTATTTTTAACCTTAGGAATAATATCACCACAACTTCATAAACAAGAGTGGAAAAGAGATCCAATTCTCTTTATTGATAGAGAGCACTCTATGAAAAAAACCATAGTCCATTACAAACTCCTTAAAGTACATTCAATACCCAAAAACAGAAACCGAATATGAAAAAACCATAGTCCATTACAAACTCCCAATCATGCCACTATTAAACAAAGAACAAGAAACAATAGATTAAGAACCCCATTAGACAATTTTCATCTTGAAACCTGCTACGCTTTATAGCCAAATCTCCAAACCAAAACCTTAACATTTTGCCCTCCGGCATTTTAAAACATCACTAACACAAAGCAGCCAAAAAACCTAACTTAGAATTCAGAACACTCTCTTACTATATTAAACTCATTATATCCTTTTGCCAATGTCCTAAATTTAACCCACCGCATAATTCACAAGAAAACACACTTTGCCAGCAAATCAAATAAACCAATCTCAAACTCAACTCCACAAAGCCTTAAATCCCAACCAATTCTCATTGGCTACACCTATCCAATCAATCAACTTTTAGTCTAAGAAGCATGGACACAATATGACATGGGACACAACGACACAACAATTCTTGAAATATTAGGACACAACAAAATCAATAATCAAAATAACACGCTTGGCACTATCACCCTTGTGTACAAGCACTCCTTGACACTATCACCCACAACAGTTAACAAACCACTACATCACCAACAATACACAAAAAATACAGCAATGCAGTTCGACCCCACGAACAAAATCGGTAATCAAAATAAAACACGTACAGTCATACCACAAAAATCATACTTCCTTCACCCAAAATAATTGAAAAACATTAAATTAAAAAAAAAATTGTAAATTTGAAAAACCTATGAACTATAACACCATAATCAAAACAAAAAACACTGTAACTTTTTCTTCAGATATAATAATTCAGCCCCATTAGAAAAAAATTGAAAATTGGGTACTAATCCACTCACATTAGCTCTGGGCTGATTGATTATCTTGAGCCTGATAGCGTCAATAGCACCATCATTCATCAAAGACTCCAACACATCCTCTGGTGATATCACAGAGGAACCCATTATTGTATCCCTGTTAAAAAATTCACTCAAGCTCACTGCCTCACCTGCACAACCAACAAAACAAAACAAACCATGTATATATGATTTTGAAATTCAAAACTACTTTTCGTGTTTCTGAAGCAACACCAAAAAAAAAAAAAAACAAAACAAAACAAAAACAAAAAAACAAGTGGGTTTTATACCTTATTAGGAGTTCTCTGATTTCCAACAATTAACGGCTTTATTAACTGCTTTCCTAGAAGGGACTGGATTATCTGAAACTGAAAGAGATGGGAATGGATTTTGTTAGCAAATTCTAGGAGAAGACTCTGGCTGTTGAGGTCAACTAGGCTAGAGTTTTAAACCCAATAGTTTCAAATTAAAATTGAACACTACATTTTTTAATCGTATCAATTTAAACTCTCAATCAAACCCAAAAATCAATCATCGTTTCAAATCAAACTTGAAAACTAAGGTATAAATTGATATGATTTTGCAAGCACATGGTCAATTTTAAATTAGCAAAATTATAAGATTAATTTGTAACAGTCTTAAACTTAAGGTTTAAATTAAAACTTTTGAAACTATATGGTTTGATTTCAAACCATCCATAAAACGTAGGGCTTACTATATAATTTACCTGTTTTTTCATGAAATGTAAAGAAAGGAATTTGAGCCCTGAACCAAACACTAGAAGGGGATGGATTCCACTTTAATTAAAGATAATGTGATCTAATTTTGATTATTATGAATAATACAAACAAAGAAACAAACATGATATCTATCACAAACACATATAAATATTGATTCTGCTTCCCTTTAAGGAAAAACCAAACGTGAAAGATTTTTATTCATCAAAAAAAAAAAAAAACTTACAAGCATTGGATTCGGACTAGATTATTAAGATGAAGACACTCAAAAGGAGAGGACTCATGCTTATTACAATCTTACATATAACTACTGAGGGAAACTGTTGCATTATATTCAGCAGTGACATCCCAGATTCTTTCTCCACCAAAATTGAGGTTATATTTGGGCTGTTTATTTGGGAAGAACAAGCCAAAGTTTTTCTCTAGCTCTGGTTGTTTCTGATTCTCATTAAACATGGCAAAAAGATAGGTCTCTATTGCCCTCCCAGGCCTCTTTGGTGTACCCCCATTGACATGCCTAATCAAATTTGAGTAATACATGCCTGCATTATCAAATGATGTAGCAAATCCACCTGCCGATGGCCATCCACTCTCTGAAACAACAACCTCCAATGAACCCCCCCACGACCTCTCGAGAGCTGAGTACAATGCATCCATCATTGCATCAAAAAGGTTTTGGTATCCATTGGATGCATCCCATACCACAACTGATGGGGAAGTAAACAAAGCTTAGGGAAGAGAAATGTCACGTGGATTTCCAGCATAGCTAAAATAAGTGTACACATTGGCTAGTAAGGGTGCCTTAGCGTATACTAAGTGACCAATGATTGGGTCTAAATATGATCTAACATCATCTCTGAAAGCCCCTTGTGATGGAGGGTAGGAGTTTCCTAATAAGGTCATGTCAAAGTTAAGGCAGGGAGAACAAATTGTGCTAACCCAGCTGTGCCTCCATTAACAGGACTCACTTCATTTCCAACTGCAATGTATCGAAACCTGACACTAGGCCAGAAGTTTAGTACGTTTCTTTGTACCCAAGCTTGTGCGTTGGAAGGGTTGGCAAGGCTTTGAAGGTCTGAGTTTGGGACACCTAGCATGACTTCAATGTTAGAGCCTCTAAGGGCTTGTAGAACTGCTTGATTCGGATCATAGATTCTCATTCGCTTGATGTTGTTTGACTTGTAGAGAGCTATAACTTCTTGCACAGATGGCAGATCGTTGCCAAGCATTCCATAACAAACACCAACAGATTGTGCACCTGCATCCAAATATAACATTAATAGAAGTAATTAAAAAGGATGTATAATTAAGGAAATAAGAAAGAGTATAATTTCTGATATAATAGAATGATAGAGAAGAATACATGTGGTCAGCCCTAACAAATCTATTGAGAATAAATAGCTGACCCCAAAATTTGGAAGTCAGGCTTGGTATGTTGTTACCTATGTAGTGGTATTACTAGTCATATTTATTAATAAGACACATGGGTAATATGGATCATTTGCTAATTCTAATTAAGGAGATTTTTTCTTTCTTTCACAACAATGTTTAAAAATATTCATTTTCATTTTCATTTAAGCATAGTCTTGTGTGGAAAATCAGTGCAAGCTGCACTAAGAGATTGTTACAGAATCAGGACAAAGACTTTATAAGACAACAAAGTCTATTTGAGATACATGCTTTGTTCTTCTACAAAATGAAGTAACAAAAAAATAACACGCTTGTTGTGGTAGTCAATAATGATAACTCTCATAATTCAAATTATCCCTGCAAATAGGGATACAAATTAAGCAGATTTGTGCAGATTTTAGGGAAGAAGATATTTCAGGTTTGTCTGAAAATTCTATTTTTGCTAGGAACATGCAAATATGGGAATCGACACAAATGAGCCAGACTGCATGATAAGCAATGAAGTGAATTTGTCAAGCCTCTTGAAATCTTGAAAACTATCATGGAACTTCTTTGCATATTGCAAATGATCCTGTTTTCAACATTTCTTACATAAGAGATAGATTGACAATGTTGCTACTGTTAAAACTGTACTCTTTGACAGCATGCATGGCTTTTGCTATACTAGTTTTGATAGAGAATGATGCACACTGACACATTGTTTCATAAGTGAATGCATAAATCACACATAAACACATGCACATAAAAAGAGGCACAGTGAGAGAGAGGAGACCTGTTGTGGCAAGGTTTGCCATCAAGAACCCTAGAAGAAACACTATAGCTGCCATTAAGGATCTGTTACTTGTTTCAAAGAAGGTAGTCACAAAGAAGAAAAGGCACAAATCAAATAGCTTGAAAAATTGTATTTTTCACCTCCATTTCGGCTCTTTATATAGACATAGAGTTTATAGTTGCCTGACTATATTATGCCTGAATATTCCATTCCAAATTACTTTTAAGTTTCATGGCAGTCTATGTTTACCAATTCAACGCATGCTTATCTCTCTCAATTTACTTTCAAAATATCTAAGTCTTCCTTCTTTTTTAATTTGTGGGTAGATGAGATTGATGTCTCTATCTTCAATAAATAAATAAATGGTTCATTGCACTTTCTCTTTGACTATATGCAGTTGGTATGCCTCATGATTATGATAATAAGCACTATGTTAAGATTTTCCTTTAAATTTTAACTAAAAAAAAATTGAAATTGCATCCAACATAAACTTGCCAAGAATCCTAATATCATAAAACAAAATGTTTAATTACTAATAATTAAGGGTGGATATTGCTCGATTTTAAAGTTTGTGAGAGACGTTACAACATTGTGCAACTTGCCAAAATAAATATTAAAAAAAAAAAAAAAAACTCTATAGAGATCAACATGGATAGAGCATTATACATTACCACCGCACACCGTGTGATGGTCATTTCACAAGTACAAGTGCTTATGAGATGTGAGAGACGAGGATTGGGGTTCAAATCTCCAGAAGGGAGTTTTACGCACATATACACTTAAATTAAGCTATAATAGAATTTCTATTTTGTTAAAAAAAAAAAAAAAAAAAAAAAGAGCATTATACAATTATAGCTATGAAATAGCAAGGTTTGCCATCAAGAACCCTAGAAGAAACACTATAGCTGCCATTAAGGATCTGTTACTTGTTTCAAAGAAGGTAGTCATAAAGAAGAAAAGGCACAAATCAAATAGCTTGAAAGCTTGTATTTTTCACCTCCCTTTCGGCTCTTTATATAGACATAGAGTTTATAGTTGCCTGACTATATTATGCCTGAATATTCCGTTCCAAATTACTATTAAGTTTCATGGCAGTCTATGTTTACCAATTCAATGCATGCTTATCTCTCTCAATTTACTTTCAAAATATCTAAGCCTTTCTTTTTATTTATGGTTTGTTTGGATTGAGGGCGAGAGAGGGAGAGTGGAGTAGAATAGAGTAGATTTAGTACAAAATTATCTTATTTTTAGCTAGCTTTACTATACTCCCCTCCACTCCCTCTCCATTCAAACAGGCCATTAATTTGTGGGTAGATGAAATTGATGTCTCTATCTTCAATAAATAAATAAATAAATGGTTCATTGCACTTTCTCTTTGACCATATGCAGTTGGGATGCTTCATGATTATTGATAATAAGCACTATGTTATAATTTTCCGTTAAATTTCAACTTAAAAAAAAAAAAAAGAAATTGCATCCAACATAAACTTGCCAAGAATCCAAATAGCATAAAACAAAATATTTATTACTAATAATTAAGGGCGGATGTTGCTCGATGTTAAAGTTTGTGAGAGACGTTACAACATTGTGCAACCTGCCAAAATAACTATTAAAAAAAAAAAAACTGTATAGAGATCAACATGGATAGAGCATTATACATTACTACTGCACACCGTGCGATGGTCATTCCGCAAGTATAAGTGCTTGTAGGGTGTGGGAGGCAAGGGCCGGGATTCCAGTCTCCAAGAGAGAATTTTACTCATATATATACACTTAGATTAGGCTAAAGTAGAATTTCTCTTTTGTTTAAAATAAAAAATAAAAAAAATTAAAAAAAATTTAAAAAAAAAAAAACCAACTAAGTCGATGCTTCATGTATCCTTAGGTGACAAAATGGGGCTAAACAATTATTATTATTATTATTTTCTTATTGGCTTTGAATATAGCATGTTCTAGTTTTTTTTTTTCTTTTTAAAAAAATGCACATGGTTTCAGCAACCTGCAGTCATTTTCTATGAAACCAGCAGCGTTAATTTACGTGACAATGCATCAAATGATATTGTTATTTATTATTTTTGTACCTGCTATCTTAAATGCTATTGGCGTTATCTCAATGATAAGCCTCCGGCGGCTTCACCGTAGCAATGGACTTGATTAATTGAACGTTGATATGTTCAAATAAAATTCAAGAATTCTAATGGTCCGTTTGGATTAAGAGAGAGAGAGTGGGAGTAAAGTAAAGTAAAGTAGAGTAGATTTAGTACAAAATTAATTTATTTTTAGCCAACTCTACTCTACTTCCCTTCACTTCTCCTCCTTTCTCCCTCCGTCCAAACAGGCTATAAGGGTAGACCAAAGACCAGCAATTATAATTGATAATGCAAGACGATAAATGGAAGGATACCTAAAAGTAGTCAAATATATGAAAGAAACGTTATAGGCTTGCAGCACAACAAGAAGTGGAGACTTTTCCATTCAAAAAAGGGGGGAAAAACATATTAGAGCTTTTTTTTTTTCTTTTTTTTTTTGGGACTAAGATAGAGATCAAGAGTCTTATAACTTAACTGATTAGCACATTCTGATATTTCCCACAAAAACACCTAAAGTTTAAAACTTCAAATTCCTTCTCTCCCGTTGAAACTATTAAATTATCAAAAAAATTGTAGCTAGAGGATTCATGTCAATGATTATCACTCTAAGAAATTGAATAAAAATAAAGAAAAATGAGAGAAAATCAATATGAAGAATTTTGTGCAGTTCAATAGTATACTTACATCCATGGGAGCAGTTAATAATTTTTCACCATAAAAAAAGAATTTTTTTTTTTTTTTTTATAATTAACGTAAGAATATTATTAATAATAGAAAAAGTGCCAAACCGAGTACATTGGGGATGTACTATGGGGGCACTAATCATGAAACAAAAGTACAACGGTCAAGAAAAATAGAAAAAGAAGAACAAGAAAAATGAGAAAAGACCACACTCCAATCAAAAAGAGTGTGCAAGAAAAAAGACTTAATCTCTAGCAAAGAATGTTCACGACCCTCAAAGATTCTAGCATTCCTTTCACGCCAAATGCACCAAATCAAGCAATGAGGCACTAATCTCCAAACATCAATGTGACGAGGTCGCGCAAATTTTCCTTGCCAAGCCTCAAACAACTCAAGAACATGATGAGGCATAACCCATTGGATACCAAACAAGCAAAAAACCAAAGACCACAACTCCCAAGCTATGGGGCAATGAAGTAGAAGATGATCTACCGACTCCCCACATCTCTTACACATATAGCACCAGTCAAGTACTATCACACGTCTTTTACAAAGATTGTCTATTGTTAAGATGTTACCTAAGGCAGCAAACCAAGAAAAGAAAGCCACTCTAGGAGGAACCTTCGATTGCCATATCATTTTCCATGGGAATGAAACAGGAGTAGGAGGATAGAAGGAGCTATAATATCCTCTAACCTCAAAACCTCTGTTCCTTGCAGGCTTCCAACAAACCTTATCTGGGCCAGAACCCCGTACTGTCGAAGAATAGACCAACCCCATAAACCAATCAAAGGCTTCTTCTTCCCAATCTTGTGGTGGACGACGAAATTGCACATTCTAGTGAAATCTCTCAACAGACCAACCCATAACTTTTGCCACCGAGGAATCCTTTGACCTATTAAGACAATAAAGCTCTGGAAAAGTCTCTTAGAGAGTACAATCCCCGCATCACACATGCTTCCAAAATTTTACTCTAGTACCATCCCCCACATCATAAACAAGAAAATTAGAGAAGTTCAACCAGCCACTTCTAATGTATCTCCACAGGTTGACTCCATAAGGACTTGTCACCTTTTTCGTACACCAACCACCCCAAATGTTCCCATACTTTGCCTCTATAACATGCATATACTTCCTTAGTAAAAACACTAACCCAGTTAAAATCCCCAATATATATACTTACATCCTAGTGTTTTGCTGAATTTTTTTTGCTAAAAGTGTACTAAAGTATATTTGCCCTTTGAAAAAGTGAAAACAAGTAAGAAAAATAATTTTTGTCAAATGGACACTTAAAGTTTTGTTGAGCTAAAAGTGTATTAAAGTATACTTGTACTTTGAAAATGTGAAAACAAGTGAAAAAAAGTGAGGTTTTAAAAAATATACATAAAAGCTAAAAACAAAAAATATGGCTTATAAGCCAATGCCTAATGGTGTCGGTTTACATTCTCATTCGGAATATGAACCACCATCCCTAACAATTCATGCTAAAGAAAAAGTAGGCTTATTTTGGGGAGGGGGATTTTAAAAATAAAAAATAAAAAATAAAATAAAAAAGAAGGTTTTTACCTCTTTGTCAAATTTAGTACTTGTTTGGATACAGCTTTTAATCTCTAGTGTCTGTGTTTTGCGTTCCTTTTTTTTTTTTTTTTTTTTTTTGAGAAGCGCATTTCAGCAAGCAAAGTGCTTTCCAATGGGTCCCGTGCACTGTTCACGGGACCCACAAACCTCTTTTTCAACAAAACTTTCATTAAAAATAGATCCCACGGCATTATTCATACATTTAAAATTTATTTTGCTATAATGTTTTCGGTTTTCAACAAAATAAGCGGTATCCAAACATACCCTTAATCTCAAATTTCTGATTTTGTCAATTAAAACCTTGCACTTTTCAGGCATTGTCAAGCTATGCACATGTGTGTCCTCTGCTTATCTCTGCTACCAATTAACGAATCACATGCCAAAACACCATTTTTTTTCCCTCAAGGCTTCTTCTCTAATAAGTTGAAGCGCATCATCACATAAAGGGTGGGAAAGAGAGAGAGAGAGAGAGAGAGAGTGAGAGGAGGGGATAAAGACCACAATAACTTCTATCTATAACAGCAGCATATGCACATAGGTAGAAATCATTGTTTCGTGGATGACAAACTTTGTTATCTATCACAGCAGCATATGCACATAGGTAGAAATCATTGTTTCATGGATGACAAACTTTGTTATCTATAACAGCAGCATCTGCACATAGGTAGAAATCATTGTTTCGTGGATGACAAACTTTATTATCTATNGGTTAGAGCATTTGCAGCAGTGAAGCTAAAAATTTAGCTTTTTAACTCCACTAAAAGTTACTTTATCTATTATACCTACACACCTGCTGTAGCAGTGAATCTATTTTCACTATCAACACAATATAATAATATAAACATCACAATAAAATAATATACTCCTACAATAAAATAATATATCTCACAACCCAAAAAACCTCCCAACACCGACCACAACCTCCTCTACAATCAGCCACAGCCACCACTTCCACCACCACCACCAACACAGACACAACCAAACCCACAAACAAAATAAATCCCCAAACAACCATCATAGTTACCAATCCACCACCACAGCCGCCAAGCCCACAGGAAAAAAAAAAAAATCAAACACCGTACCACCAAACCATAGCCACAACAACCACCATCACCACCACCACAGCCATCAAACCCACAAAAGAAAAAAAAAATCAAACATCATCCCACAACTACAGCCATCAAACCCATAGAAGAAAAAAAAAAATCAAACATCATTCCCGGTGGATCGACGGCGTGGATCGATGTGGATCGACGGCGTGGGTCTGGCGGCGAGGATCGACGGCGTGGGTCGGGGTCTGGCGACGAGGATCGACGGTGGCGTGAGTCTGGGTCTTGCGGCGAGGATCGATGGTGGCGTGAGATGAGATGAGATGATGCGATCGGCGGCGTGAGGCGATCGGCGGCGTGAGATGAGATGAGGTGATCGGCGGCGTGAGGCAATTGGCGATGAGAGAGTGACTGAGAGAGACAGATGAGAGAGTTTTGAGAGAGAGATGAGAGAGTGATTGAGAGAGATAAGAGATGAGAGAGACTTTTTATTATTTTATTTAACTGGCCGAATAAAAAAAATATATTTTTTTTCTTCAGCTACAGTGCACATCTATATATAGATGTGTACTGTAGCTGAACATCTAAAATATTTAGATTTGCCACCACTGCTGCAGCGTGAGTTTTGTGTTTGTGGAGCTAAATTTTAGCAATATAGCAATATGGCTCCACTAATGATAACTCTCATAATTCAAATTATCCCTGCAAATAGGATACAAATTAAGCAGATTTGTGCAGATTTTAGGGAAGAAGATATTTCAGGTTTGTCTGAAAATTCTATTTTTGCTAGGAACATGCCAATATGGGAATCGACACAAATGAGTCAGACTGCATGTTAAGCAATGAAGTGAATTTGTCAAGCCTCTTGAAATCTTGAAAACTATCATGGAACTTCTTTGCATATTGCAAATGATCCTGTTTTCAACATTTCTTACATAAGAGATAGATTGACAATGTTGCCACTGTTAGAACTGTACTCTTTGACAGCATGCATGGCTTTTGCTATACTAGTTTTGATAGAGAATGATGCACACTGACACATTGTTTCATAAGTAAATATATAAATCACACATAAACACATGCACATAAAAAGAGGCACAGTGAGAGAGAGGAGACCTGTTGTGGCAAGGTTTGCCATCAAGAACCCTAGAAGAAACACTATAGCTGCCATTAAGGATCTGTTACTTGTTTCAAAGAAGGTAGTCATAAAGAAGAAAAGGCACAAATCAAATAGCTTGAAAGCTTGTATTTTTCACCTCCCTTTCGGCTCTTTATATAGACATAGAGTTTATAGTTGCCTGACTATATTATGCCTGAATATTCCGTTCCAAATTACTATTAAGTTTCATGGCAGTCTATGTTTACCAATTCAATGCATGCTTATCTCTCTCAATTTACTTTCAAAATATCTAAGCCTTCCTTTTTATTTATGGTTCGTTTGGATTGAGGGCGAGGGAGGGAGAGTGGAGTAGAATAGAGTAGATTTAGTACAAAATTATCTTATTTTTAGCCAACTCTACTATACTCCCCTCCACTCCCTCTCCATCCAAACAGGCCATTAATTTGTGGGTAGATGAAATTGATGTCTCTATCTTCAATAAATAAATAAATGGTTCATTGCACTTTCTCTTTGACCATATGCAGTTGGGATGCTTCATGATTATTGATAATAAGCACTATGTTATAATTTTCCGTTAAATTTCAACTTTAAAAAAAAAAATTGAAATTGCATCCAACATAAACTTGCCAAGAATCCAAATAGCATAAAACAAAATATTTATTACTAATAATTAAGGGCGGATGTTGCTCGATGTTAAAGTTTGTGAGAGACGTTACAACATTGTGCAACCTGCCAAAATAAATATTAAAAAAAAAAAAAAAACTGTATAGAGATCAACATAGATAGAGCATTATACATTACCACCGCACACCGTGCGATGGTCATTCCGTAAGTATAAGTGCTTGTAGGGTGTGGGGGGCAAGGGCCGGGATTCCAGTCTCCAAGAGAGAATTTTACTCATATATACACTTAGATTAGATTAGGCTAAAGTAGAATTTCTATTTTGTTTAAAATAAAAAATTAAAAAATAATTATAAAAAAAAAAAAAAAAAAACCAACTAAGTCGATGCTTCATGTATCCTTAGGTGACAAAATGGGGCTAAACAATTATTATTATTATTATTTTCTTATTGGCTTTGAATATAGCATGTTGTAGTTTTTTTTTTTTTTTTTTTTTTTTTTAAAAAAA